>NW_004949113.1:5077499-5094088 GCF_000317375.1 Microtus ochrogaster
AAAAAAAAAAAAAAAAAAAAAAAAAAAGAAAAAAGAAAGAAAGAAAGAAAGAAAGAAAGAAAAGAGAAGAAAAGAAAACTTGACCCTTCCAGCCCAAGTGAAGAGTCCTGGTTTACCTTATTATGGAAAGATCATGACCAACTCTTGGAGTAAGAGTTGACTTGGCTTCCAGCCCTCTGAGGGAAGCCTAGGCAGGAACCTGGAGGCAGGAACCGAAGCAGAAGCCACTGTGAAATGCAATTCTCTGGCTTGCTCCTCCTGGTTTGCTCAGTCTGCTTTCTTATACCACCAAGGACCATCTACCCAGGGCAGCACTACCAACAGTAGGCGTGGACCCCCTGTATTAATTATTGATTGAGAAAATGTGCCACAGACTTGCCTGTAGGCCAACTGATGGAGACACCTTCTCAGTCGGGGTTCCTCTTCCCAGGTAACTAGCTTGTGTCAAGGACACCGGAAGCAAATGGAGACAGTACATCCCCTGTACACAAAGCAGAGACCCCTGGGTCTCATCTCTCAATTTCTTTCTTTTTCTTTTCTTTCCTTCCTTCCCTCCTTCCATGTTGCCCAGGTTGGCCTTGAACTCTCAGTCTTCCTGCCTTCAGTGCTAGGACTGAAAGTGCGGGTCACCACTCCTTGCCTCTCTCTTCTAGGCGCTTTCTTCCGGCCTCTCAGTTAAGCTCCGTTGAGGTCGGTAGACTGGTGATTCAAAGCCTGTCCAGCTGGTTCACATGCCACTCCTCTCTCAGGAGACCGTGACATAGCTCTAAACATGTAAAGCAGACATGTTTTTAGCCTTTTGAGAATATTGTACTGAGCATCCATTATGAGTACCTGGAAGGGAGGATAGTGACCTAAAAAGATGTGTGTGTGTGTGTGTGTGTGTGTGTGTGTGTGTGTGTGTGTACATGCATGAGTGTGTGTGTGTATGTTATTTGAGGGTACTATCAACTAAAATGCTGAAGTAATACATGTAAATTCTCAGGAAGCATGAAGCATTGTGTAAACACGAGACCCGAGGCTCTTCTATAGATTTCTGGAAATGGTTTCCACTTTCTGCTCACTTGTCGCAAAGTGAAGCATGCGTCTCTTTGCTTGGAGTATTCCCTGCTGGATTCCTCGGCAGCAGCAACGAAGCTCTAAGCAAACAAGCTTCTGCAATGATTAGCTCAGGGGAAGCTGATGTAGCCACAACAGGCTGGGAGCTGGGTCCGCGGCAGGACTGAAGCGAGACTTTCCCACAAAGCCCAGCAGGCCGGGGGCAGATGAGGCAGGGGTTAAACTGGTCTCGCTGGACAGTTCCTCCTTGTAGATTGTCAGGAAGGCCCACTATTACCAGCTGAGAGGGAGGGGTGGGTTTTGGAAAGTTCTGCTGTGCCATGACAACCTTTCTAATGGGACAAAGGGACGAATCTAGAACTCTCCTGGCCCTGTGGCTGTCAGAAACAAGCTGGTCAGGTGTCAGTGAGACCCAGTACTACCATTATGGACTGGGGGGCTTGTGAATAGGCTTTTGTCCCAACCATCCCTCCAAAAGGGGGCATATTGGATTCGGGGACTATGGTGCTCCATTAGCAACCAGTGCACACTCCACTGATAACTTTGTCTAGGGATATTTGGCTTTGCTCAGTATCCACACCATCATCCATTAACATCGTTCGGTCACATCTCCAGTGTTAATAACAGCCACTCCTTATGACGGGCTTGTCCCCAACTGACATTTTAAATGTATTAATTTAATCCCTGCCTAATCTACAGATGAGGAAACATCTGCATGTAAGGCAGCCCTCTAGGAAGCTGAAATTCAAGCCCCTCAGTCTAGCCCCGGTCTATATGCTTGGCCACTCTGCTGCTCTACCACCTGATGGAAACTGAGGCTTGTCTGTCTGGGATCTTAGAAGCTCAGAGGAGCTCTTTCCCATCTTGCAAGATGGCGGGTGAAAAAGGTGAGAAACCTGATACAAAAGAGAAGAAACCTGCAGCCAAGAAGGCTGGCGGTGATGCCCCTGCCACTGGTGCAGCCAAAAAGGGTGACCCTAAGGCTAAAAAGCTCAAGAAGGGGAAGCCCCATTGCAGCCGAAATCCAGTCCTTGTTAGAGGAATTGGCAGGTACTCCCGATCTGCTATGTATTCCAGAAAGGCCATGTACAAAAGGAAATACACAGCTGTGAAAACCAAGGTTGAAAAGAAGAAGAAAAAGGAAAAGGTCCTTGCCACTGTCACAAAAACAGTTGGTGGTGACAAGAATGGTGGTACCCGGGTGGTTAAGCTTCGAAAAATGCCCAGGTATTATCCTTCTGAAGATGTGCCTCAGAAGCTGCTGAGCCATGGCAAAAAGCCCTTCAGTCAGCATGTGAGACGCCTGCGTGCCAGCATCACTCCTGGGACTGTCCTCATCATCCTTACCGGGCGCCACAGGGGCAAGAGAGTGGTTTTCCTGAAGCAACTGGGCAGTGGTTTACTGCTTGTGACAGGACCGCTTGCTCTCAACAGAGTTCCTTTGAGAAGAACACATCAGAAGTTTGTCATCGCCACCTCTACAAAAGTTGATATCAGCACAGTTAAAATCCCCAAACACTGGACTGATGCTTACTTCAAGAAAAAGCTGCGTAAGCCCAGGCATCAGGAGGGCGAGATCTTTGACACAGAGAAGGAGAAACATGAGATGACAGAGCAGCGCAAGGCTGATCAGAAAGTGGTGGACTCGCAGATTCTGCCGAAGATCAAAGCTGTTCCTCAGCTGCAGGGCTACCTGCGCTCTCAGTTCTGTCTGACGAACGGGACGTATCCTCACAAACTGGTTTTCTAAATTGCTGACAACCTAATTAAACAACTTTATGTGTCAAAAAAAAAAAAAAAAAAAAAAAAGAAGCTCAGAGGAGGAGCCGAGTCAGCGAGCTGAATAACCACGGTGCTGTTGTGATGTTGTGATTCCATTTCTGACACCAAAAGCTGGCCGCTTTCTCTTTGGGAGCATCACTGAAGTACAACCACTGACTTGTTCATTGGAAAACTCAAGCAGATGACTATAGTAACTCGTAAGGTTGCTAGGAGGAAACCACCCGCAAGATGCTCAGAGAGTGTGCCCCCCATGGGAATTCCCTGTGCGTCCACCCAATGACGTGGGCTGGAATGTAAACACAAACTAGGAAGTGCTCCAGTGTTGCCTGACAACAGACAGGGGCCTTGGTGCCACACAGCCTTGAGAACTAAAGGACCCCACAAGCAAGAAGCCAGACACAGAAGAGAGCATCTGCTGTGACTCCAGGGTCAACGAGACCACAACTAGTCTTTTCTCTATGTCGGTGTCCCTGTAAGTATCGTTGCTGTGGGTGAGCAGCCCACAGTAAGTTCTTGTCCTCTCTTTGGAGCCTGTCAGTCTTTGACCGTTGTCGTTGGGATTACTGTTGCTATGACAAGACACCGTGACCAAAAGCAAGCTGAGGCGGAAAGGGTTTATTTGTCCACATCATAGATAGGACAGGACCTCACACAGGGTGGGAACTTGCAGGCAGAAGCTGATGCAGAGGCCGTGGAGGGGTGCTGCTTACTGGCTTGCTCCTCATGGCTTACTCTGCTTCAGGTCACCAGCGCAGGGATGGGACCGCTGATGATAGCCTGGTCCCTCTCTCACCAATCACCAATTAAGAAAATGCCTTGCAGCCGGGTCTTATGGAAGTTTTTTTTGTTTTGTTTTGTTTTTCTCAGTGGCAGTTTGCTCCCTTCAGATGACCCAAGCTTGTTGGCAGGAAACTAACCAGCACAGACGTCATCCCCCATTCGTCTCTTCTTGGGCTGATTTCCTTCAGGGTGTTGTTTAGTCTCCCCCGAGCCTCGGTCTTATGTCAACACGCTAAGGAAGAAAGAGGACCCAGGTAGAGAGAGAGCAGCAAATAAGAAGCCTTGGGTGGATGATAAGGACGGTCCCAGAATACTAAAAGTATCAGCAAAAGCTAGGCAAGGTGCCACATATCTGTATTCCCAGCTATGAGAGCTTAGTGCCCTTTAGTTTGGGGTCAGCCTTGGCTACACAGCAGGGTGCCTTTTCAGAAAGCATAAAATAAATTGAAACAAAATTTTAGAACGCCCGTTAGAGAACAAAGGGCCTGGTGTACCACAGGAAGGGTATAGAATTTTATTCTGAGGATAAAGGTCCAGCAAGAAGGAGTCTAAAGCCAGGTAGGAGATTGGACATTTGTCCCATGGAAGGTGATGGCTTTAGTCTGGAGAGAAAGCTGTTGGAGTTGAGCAGTAAAAAAAAAAAAAAATGTATTTTACCAATAATCTGTTGCTAGTAAAAAAAAAATAGCTTAGGTCGAATTCAAATGTGTGAATAAGTTTATGGGACCCATTGAAAAGAGCAAATCAGTACTCTAAAATTGGGCCTTGGAAGGATCAAGAAAAGAAGACCCCTGATTCAGAAGAGATTCAGGAGAGTGTTCGCTTGCTCAGTTTCGTGGGGAGTGCAGTTAAGAACCATAGTCAAGCTGGGTGATAGTAACACACACCTTTAATCCCAGCACTCAGGAGACAGAGTCAGGCAGATCTCTGAGTTCTAGGACAACCAGGGATACACAGATTAATCCAGTCTTGAAAAACCAATAAATAAAAAATAATAAAATAAAATTGCTCTGACAATATGGCAAAGAAAATACCTATAGGCCCAGATTCCAGGCCTGGCAGAATGTGTGGGTCTCTTCACAGTCAGGCTCTGAGAGCACAGAGCCTCTGGCCAAAAGTTACAGAGTAGAAAGAGATCTTAAAGACACATGTCTACACACACAGCCCCCAAAGAGCCTCCTACTGCCGGCCGCAGCTGCGGGAAGCCGTACTGACAGCCTGCGCGATCTGCTCTCGCTGAGAATGTTTCCCAATATAATTTACAAATTTCAGTTGGAAATGCATTAGCAGTTGAGCAGTGAGGAACTTCTACCTGGTAAATAGGAAAACTAAATTAAAAGCCCAGCTTCGAATACGATCGAACAGTACACATAGCCCCTGCAGTCTTCCGTAACCTTTTCAAGTCCAAAGAGCTCTTTTGTTTTGCCCAGTTTACCGGGTGCCTTTCATTTGATTTGATTTTCAGAAAGTTTTCAGACGGCGGCTGATGAGGCTGCACACGCAGCCTTCTGTTTGCTCAGCCATCCCCAAGGGGTCTCCGGAGAGAGGCAGGTGTTTTAAAACATGGGTAAGAAGAGCAGGGAAGACAGTCGGAGAGAGAGAGAGGCCAAGGGAGTGATGCCCAGGGACAGACAAGCCTGCAGTGACCAGGCCTTCTCCATGCTGCCATGCATGAAATCAGAGTGTCGCAGCGACACAACACTTGCCTGCCATATATGAAATGTAGCCCTGGCTCTCAAGCCCCAACACCACAAAGATTTAAGAAGTGCGTTATAGTCATGAGACAGCTTTCCTCAAGGCCACCACCCTCTCCTGGTCCTGTGTCAGTCTGACTCTGCATTAAACACTTTTGCAGAACCACTCAACTCTCTTGGACATCCCTGGGTCCTTCCCATAAGACCCCCTTCTCTTCTTCCAAACAAAGCCCACTTTGGCTCTGTTTTGTGCAAATGGCTCTCCTCTCTCTCCGTTATTTCTTTGTTTTTTCTTCCAGCTTTGTTTCTAAAGCAAGCCTCCAGGTTTGTTTGACGTCACAAGGTCCATATGTTAAGCCAGACTTTTCTTCATTCATGCAATAAAGACTTGGGACAGGGTTCAGTCTCAGCCAGTTAGCTTGCTGCAGGGCTATGGGCCCATGGCAATTGTGGTTGGACTGAAGCTGTTCACCAGCTGAGTGGTGGTAGCACACACCTTTAATCCCAGCAGTCAGGAGGCAGAAGTTGATGGGTCTCTGTGAGTTTGAGGTCAGCCTGGTCTACAGAGTGAGTTCCAGGAGAGCCAGGACTGTTTCACAGAGAAACTCTGTCTTGAAAAACCAAAAGCAAACCAAACCAAACAAAAACAAAAACAAAGCTATTCACCTTTTGACATTCAAGCAGCAGAGAGGGGGCCTTTAATAACTCTACTCTCTTGAGGATCTACCTTCTTTATCCTCAGTATCTTCCCATGCTCTATTCAGATTCCAAATCTATCAATCTGTGATCAATGTGTTGATGAAGGCAAAGCTTCCTGATCCATTATCTCCCAAAAGCTCCCTCTCTGAGCCAAACTTTCCATATGTAAGCCTTTATCGGGAGGAGGGGGGGGATGCCATTTCCTATATAAGAAATGGTGATTATATGTTCTTTCACAATTTAATTAATTAAAGTTTTGGAGACAGGTCTCCACATTTGTCCAAGAGTGATCCTGTGATCTTGAACTTGCTTTCTAGCCCAAGCTGGACTCAAACTCACAATCTTCCCCCCTCTTGTCTCCCAAGCACTAGGAACATGAGTATGTGCTCCCACTTTCAATTCCCTTTCAGGGATTTTAGACAGAGAGGTGCCCTGGAAAAGGACATCTCAGTGACACGTTGTTCAGGTAGCCAGAGAGGAGGCCTCAGTCTGTGTTTGCTTGAGAAACCAGAGCGACCTTCACACCCCCTCAATCAGAAAGAATTGTGTTGGCTAACCTTTGTAGTATTTTCTAGGCTACATAGTAAGTAGCAAGACCTTGTGTTCAAACAAACAAGCAATAAATATTGGGCTGGAGAGATGGCTCAGTGGAGCATTTCTTGTCTCTTAAGGACCTGGATTCCATTCTCAGCAACCACATGGGAGCTGATAACCTTCTATAACTCCGGTTTCAGGGACACCCTCTTCTTTTGAGGTATCCATCCACACATATATGTATATAAGGTAAACATGCATATATACATACACATATATACATGCATACATACACATATGTATAATCTTCAAAAAATGAAAACAATAAATGAGGATCTGGTGATGGCAAAATGTTTATCATGGAAGCATGAAGAACTCATGTGAAAAAAAAAATCTGGACATGAGGGTACTCACTTGTAATCCCAGGACTGGGGAGGCAGAGGCATGAGATCCCTAGGGCTTCCTGGCCAGCTAGCTTAACCTACTTGTGAGCCCTAAGCCAATGAGAGACCCTGTCTCAAAAAGCGAGGGTGATGTGACTTGAGGAACAACACTTAAGACTGACCTCCTTGGGCTGGAGAGATGGCTCAGGGGTTAAGAACATTGACTGCTCTTCCAGAGGACCTGGATTCAATTCACAGCACACACATGGCAGCTCACAACTGTCTGTAACTCCAGTTCCAGAGGACCCGACACACACCCATGCATATTAAAACAAAATAAAAAACAAAACAAGACAAACCTCCTATGTCTCTCTATATATGCACATAAACATATATTCCCTAAATATGTATGTACACACACAAATAAATAAAATTTCAACTTCCAAGAAAGAAGAGACAGAAAGATGAATACAGAGAGAAGCCAAATAAAGACACGGGAAGCAGCGTGACATGATAGATAAAAGGCTGTTTCTTTATTATTTACAAAACACACTTACAAATCAATAGGGAAAACACAAAAAACAGCCCAACAGATGCAAGGGCGGTGAGTAAATGGACGCAACACTCTTAGGCGGTGACATAGGAAAAGAAGTCCGAGTCTCCAGAACTGGAGAATGAGAATTAAACAGAGTTATTCCCTTAGCAGAATGATAAAAGTTTAATTTTTTTTTCCCAATTTAAAACTCCTAGATGTAGTTAGTCCCTGAGATGTGTCTACATGCAAGTAGTTGACGAGGGGGCAACCCTAGGAGGTGTTAGGGTGGGGAGAAAGGGAGAAGGGAGAACAGAAATAGATAACTCGTCTGGTCTCTGGATGTAAACGCCATGGAGCCACAGGAAGGAGTTGAGATGGGGAACACTAAGAGCATGTCCGGCCTCCTCCCGAGGCTGCCGAGAGGTGAGTGGCTATCAGTTCTCTGAACCCTTAGTGACCCTGAGGACAGAAAGCACGGCCTCTGGCCAGCAAAGAGCAAGACAAAGACAGGCGGGTGCTGGCAGTGGAAATGAAGGATGGGGCTTGGAGATGGAGCCAGAGCTGGAAATGGAGCAGCTAGGGCCATGGAGCTGAGAGCGGAGGGGCATGTAGTCAGGGTACGTGCTGTCTGCCGCTGCTCAGCTCACATTCCTTCCCTTTTCACTCTGCCCCCCCTCCCGTGAGGCATCTTTGAGTATTAGCATCTCTTCCGGTGCTCACAGTATTTTCGTGGAACAGTTCATACCTTCATGTCCGCTTCTGAGTGAGCACTCAGACAACCCCTGAGAGGCTGGTGAAATATCCTGCCCAAGGCTCCACGACGACGGGATGGTGGAGAACCAGCTGACCGGCTGCAAGGCACTATCTCTGGAGTCCTCCATATGGGAGCTTTTGGCTTGAAACTATGGTCCACGTTCCTCAGGCTCTCTACCTTGCCGCTTGCCATGGGAATTTGGTTCTCCCCTAACACCTTCCGGAACACACTGGCCGCTGAGGATTTAAATTCTGTCTTCTGAGAAAGATTCCACCAAACTATGAACCATATTCCATTGCGATCTCCGAAGAGCCCTTCCCTACCTGGCTGACGTCTCCCATAACCCCAAGTGTATGAGCCCAACCCAGTTTCTCTCCATCTGCGGTGCTTGTGTTTTCTGCACTGCAGTGATTTTGGTTATTTTCTCCCTCGCTTGTTCTGATTCCTCCAGCTAGGTGTTAAGTTCCATAACCTTTTGTCGTCAAGGAACATAACAAAGGACAAATGGGCACTAACAAGAACTTAAGAACACAACGGTTCAGCCAGCCCTGGGACACTGTGTACCCTCCAGGGTGTACACATGCTGTTGCCAGGACTGAATCCCAGAGTCAGAGGGAAAGGAGTCACAGCCCTGCGCCCACACTGTCTTGCATGCTTTGTAGGCAGGGAAGAAGCCACAAGAGTAGCATTTTTTTTCTCTGCCTTGCCGTGTGAGCCTGGGAGAGTGGCATTCATTGTAGGACACGCGAGTGAGTGGAATCCTAGCTAGCTTTGCTTAGTGAGCTGATAAAACTAAAGGGGTTATTATCTCTTATGAGACCCGAAGCTTAGCAGTCACCATGTGGTCACTGTCATTTGGAGGAATCTACTGACTTCGGGGGAGGGCAGGCAGTACTGACATGTTTAAGTCCAAGATGAAGGACCCCTCCAGGATCCAGAACCCAGGCATGTCAGGGAGAATGGGTTCTTGCCTCCTATTTGGTTTACTCTGAAGCTGTGTATTGGGCCCGGCATGCGACTAGTAGGGAAATGTCCTTACACATAAAACCAAGAGGAATGCACTTTATTCAAGGTCTATGGGTGGAGTCCCAGGAAATAACAAGGTGGAAATGGAAGAAATCCCGGGGCTCATGTTCCGGACTGTGTGCTGCTTTTAACGTAGCTGAGAGACCTGAATGCTATTCAAATATTACTCAATAATGTTTGCTGGTACTTTCTAGTCCTGAACATTTGCTAGAGGCAAATATTTTTATAAAATCTTTGTAAAGCTCTCTATAAATACCATCTAATGCGCTATGTTTTTATTTATCCGGCTGTGGTTTAGATATTTATAAAAATTCCTAGAAAGGATGGAGAAATTTAAAGGTACCGTGAGAATGACCTTGGGTTTGGGGCTTTTAGCTTCTCATTCCCAGACCCCAAAGATTAACATCTGCTGAGAGTTTGGAAAGCCCAGTGAAGTCATGGAGGCTACTGGTCACTCCATTAGAAGGGCTTGGCTGCTCAGTATGGGGCAAGCAATGATACAGAAGCTTGACACAAACATCCAGTATCCTTCACCAGCAGGTAAGCCAGTGGCGACCAGACGCTGGTGCTGGCATCCGTCCTTGCTGATGACTTCCGTGATGGTTCAGTGATACTGCTGGTGACCAATGGGCCCATGTCTGTGTGTTTCCATTTGAGAGATTCTTCATGTCCCTATGAGCACTGGCTTCTCTGGGCCATAAACTTCCTGTCTGTAAAAGAAGAAATTAGAGGAACCAGTGATCTTTTCAAACATGATTTTCAGTGAGACTCGAGTCTAAAAGACCTCGGTAAGTGCAGGGTTAGCCATGTGCCCACCACATCCCTAAATGACATGTCCCTAATTACCTCAGCTGCATTGTGACCGTTATTTCCAAGACGTATCACAAAACTGGTCACAGTCGAAGGATTTAGCCAGAGCCTGTGTGAGTCCTGCGGTTTGAGGGCCTACAGTTCAGGTGCTGGAAGACTGAACTCTGCCCCTTCAACCTTATTCCTCTTTGGTCTCACAAATGCCTTGGAGCACCTTTCGGCTCTACCACCTTGAGCACCTCGAAGATGGAAGAGGCGTGGGCTCCTGACCTGGTGTCTGTGATCAGTAGAAGAGAGACAGGCACGGGCAACTCTAGAAATCAAATCCTGTGTCCTGGGTCAGAATTTTTCTAAACTATGTAAAACTACTTTGTCAAGGGCGAACGCTGTAAAACGTTTAGCATGAATGTCTTTACATCCGTCTCCCAGTCTTGGACAAAGCAGGTGTTCAGTGAAGGGTTGAACTGACTAGATGACAATATCTTCCTTATGTTTATAGAATTAGTCAAGAAGAGCCACAGAAACCCAGGAGCTGGCACTGTTTGCCCCTCCACCTTGGACTGACACCCCACAAAAGTGGGTGGAGTCTACCAGCTACTCTTTGCTTGACATGAGGCTTAGTGGCCCAGAAGCTTAATGCAAAATACAGCAAAAAGGATTTTTTTTTCTTTTTCCAAATTTTGCTGCTGAACAGGAAGCATGGTGGTATCTTGTTTGGCACCACAGAATGTCCCAATGGCATCCGGCACTGTTTGGAGAGAGTCTTCAGACCTGCAGTGCCCTTGACTCAGAAGATCTAAGTCTAGCAAGGTCCAGACAGAAATTTAGATAGTTACATGTGACCTTGTTTCATATGGAGCAGTTGCTGTAAGATGTGAGATAATATTCACAATGTATTTTTAAGGGTAACAAAGATATTAACAGGGTGGTGGAGGGATTTGCTTAACAGGAAAACGTGTTTAGTGTGTGTAAGACACAGGTTCAATCGTCAGCCCCCGCCCCAACCCCTACCACCAAAAAAACAAAAAAAATCGAGGTAATATCAATGCTTTACAGACTCAAACATACTTTCTGTGCATATGTATTATATATAAAGTAGATAGAAATATGCATATTAGAGTTTCAGAGCAGGTTTTGTGTTTGTTTCTGTTGCCGTTTTGTGGTAAGGGGGATTGAACTCAGTTCCTTGTACATGTTAGATGGGCACTCTGCCACTGAGCCATGTCCCAAGCCTGCAATTATTTCTTTCTTATTGGCGAGCTGGTTTTATGGCTTATCATTTTCTATATCACCAGGTTTATAAATGGCCATATTCACTTCCAGGATGGAAACCAATACAATTGTGTTAGAGTGATGCTGTGTGGGGAGTCCTGACAGCCCTGAAGGATGCTTGGTGATGGTCTTAACACCGACACTAATAAGAATGGATGGTGTTGGCTGGGCACTTGCTCTCAGCCACTGTGTGGCCCTCCCACTGCTTGCAGCCCAGAGTCCCCTGAGCACTGTGGAAGAAAAGCGTTAGTCCACCTACTTAAGACAGGAATCTAAGGTTCCGAGGGCTGAGATCGAAACCTCTGCACATCCTGTCTCTTCTCTTCAGAGGTGCAAAGGCAAGCCATGACTCTTTTTCCTTAGCACACATACACAGCTGCTCACATGTATACCCATCAATATGTAGTTTTCATCATACGTGGCAGGATGATGAACTGGCCTTGATTTTTTCCTTCGACTTATCTATATTATTTTTCCTCCTTCCGTTCATCCTTCCAACCCCCTCTCTGTGTCTTTCTCCTTCTCCCTCTCTTTTTTCCTCCAGAACTGGGACTTGAACCCAGAGTCTTGAGCATGCGAGGCAAGCACTCTAGTCCTGAGCCACACCGTCAGCCCTTTTAAATCATATTTTTCTAACATATTAAAGCTTTTGATGAGCCGGGCAGTGATGGCACATGCCTTTAATCCCAGCACTTGGGATGCAGAGGCAGGCGGATCTCTGTGAGTTCGAAGCTAGCTTGGTCTACAAGAGCTAGTTCCAGGACAAGCTCCAAAACTACAGAAAAACCTGTCTTGAAAAACCAGAAAGAAAAAAAAAAGGACAAAGGAATTTTTAAGATGAAAAAGAAAACTTACCAGAGCACCCTTACTCTAGGCACAAGCGTTGGAAGCGAAGGATAGGTGTGTTCTGAGAGCGTGGAGGTGGGGAGGATTCAGACAGTTTCTCAGACTCCCTGAAGCACGCTGGGCCTTTCTAGTCCTTGCTTCCCAGAGAAAGAGTTCAGTCCTTCAGAGTTCGGCTCTGTGTGTGGCAGGCCTGAGGTAGAGCCCTAAAGAAACTCCTGCAGCTTCTACATAGCACCTCAAGATCTCTTCCAGCTTAGGGGACCTTGCACAGTGCAGGCTGAGTTACATAGTCCACATTCCACCTGCAGCAAGGGCAGAGGTAAGCCACTTCACAGAGGTAAGACCAGTTAGGCTGTATATAAAACACAAGCTCCATTCCTAGCATCTCTCAGGACTGGGGACTGACATAGGTAAGAACCCAGCCCAGCACCCAGTCCAGTGACTGCTCTGTGCAGTAGCATGGTTAGCGCTGACCATCACTTGGACCATGACAAAAATGTCATCTTAATGTTCTTTTCTCCAGCCCTCCTCTTTCAGGTCCTCACTCCAGCTTGGACTTCCCAGGCTCTGGTCTTTCTCCTAGCCCAACAACAAAGCTTTCTCGTGTTCCTTCTCCTTCAGGATAACCTTGCAGGTGATGATTAGATTCTCCTGGTCAAATCTATTGAATGTCATGAAGGGCTGCGAATGTGTCCAAGCCTGAAGGATGGATGGCCCCACCTTTGCTTTTCAGGGAGCTCTTCCACGTCTGTGTCCCAAAGAGTGACAATGGTGACTGTCTATGCTCTGGAATGTATAGGGGTTCCTAGTGATAGAGACGTGGGTCCTGAGTGGAGAAGGATCCCCAGGGAGTGTGGGGCTAGAAGCCTCAGGCACATTTTTTCTGGCTTTTCCCAAGCCTTTTCTTGAAGGCTGTGGTTTTGTCAACTTGTGTTTGCGTTGATGGAAGCCTTTGAACTTGTTTCCAATGCCCCAGGCACTTGACTATGCCCATAATCTCATCGTTGTCCATATTTCCATAGTCTAAGGATTTAAAGGGGCTGCTTGCTTTTGCTAAACAAACACTGGCCCCCTGCTTTACTATTGAGCTCAGCACCAGCGAGACCAAGAATGTGCTCAGCTGAGCATGCACTGAAGAAGGTTTTGCCTTGAATGGTGGCCAAAGAGCAGAAAATAGGCCATTCTTAGTCATCACAGCAAACTTGGGAGCTGCTGGCCATAAATGCTGTGCTAGTCCATCAAAATGACTAACTGGGATATGAAAGTCAGAAGATACCCAATTTCCAGCTTCGTGGTCTCACTGCCTGAGCAGCGTCCTCTGATGGTTTTATTTATGGTGCTGTCCCTCCTGATTTGCTCAGTTCTGAATAAATCATCTCTAGCCTCACTGACCCACATCCCATTTCTTACTAACCGTCTTCAATCTGCCTCTCTTGAGTCTAAATGCAAGCGCAGTAAAAACCACCGTGAATCCTTTAGGGTACTTCTCACCAATTAAAAGTGGCATATTAAATTTCTGAAAACCTTTGTAATCTGCAGTATAAAATCGCATTTTATGGTAGAGGATAATTTAGAATCCATAAGCTAATTAAATGCAGTGAATGACAAGTGTACTCTCTAGATAAATGAAAGATGAGTAGCAGATAATGTACCAATCTAAGAGACTGGAACCGTTAAAAAAAAGGAGGGGGAAAACTGAGTCACAAATAATGGTCCTTTTACATAAATTGGCCAGTTGTAATAACTACATAATGGAGTTGATTGCTGGCATCTTTCTGCCTCCAGACCTCCAGGAACTATGAGGACAGCTTCTTCTGCCATGAAGAGAATCAACATCCCTTCTACACTGCTGGATACCATGACACTCCTGGATGTAGACAGGATAGAGCACCTCTGTTTCTTCCTCATGCCTCCAGACAAAGGGACCACAGCTACTGAATAAAAGTGAGATGACTTCCAAATGAACACATCAAAACTATGACTAAGAAAGCATCCATTCATGGCCCAGAAGTGTTTGGATCATGGACCATATGAATCAGGATCATCTATTTTGGCAAGTAGGATTCAGAGGCTGTGTAGGAATGAACCCAATGATCAGCCAGAGACGTGCAGGGATAGAAAGAAGTAGCGTTAGACTGACCAAGTCCAGGCCCTCATTTAAGAAGAGCAGAAACTAGGGCTGTGGGACAGGTCAAGCTCAAGGGAGAGCAGCCCACAGCATGTGCAAAGTGCTAGTTTCCATGAATGAATGAATGTATAAGTAAATAAACAGGCTGGCATGGAACACTTGAATGGAATACATGGGGCTCTGAGTTCAGGTCTCAACACACATGAAGATAAAGGAGAGAGAAGAGAAGGGGGAAAGAAAGGAAGGATGAAGAAGTCAAACACAAGAAGGAGAAATGATTTCCCAAGATCAGAAAGTGGGTGTGGGGGGGCGGGGTCAGACTTGCTACATCAATACCTAGCCCACAACACTGATCCTCTGGGTTCCCCAACAGACCCCAAGGTGAAGGAAATGATGTGGGAATGATTTCTTATTAATAAAGAAACTGCCTAGGCCCATTTCGTAGGCCAACCCTTAGGTAGGCGGGGAAAACAGAACAGGATGCTGGGAGAAAGGAGCTGAGTCAGGGAGTCGCCATGGTTCTCCCACGCCAGACAGATGCAGGTTAAGATCATTCCTGGTAAGCCAGCTTGTGGACTACATAGAATAATAGAAATGGGTTAGATCAATATGTAAGAGCTAGCCAATAAGAGGCTGGAACTAATGGGTCAGGCAGTGATTAAAAGAATACAGTTTCCGTGTAATTATTTCGGGGCATAAGCTAAGCTAGCCGTGTGGGCGGCTGGGTGCCTGGGGACGCAGCTCGGCCACTCTTATTTCAACACCAAGGCAACCTTCAAAGTCCTGAAAGAGAAAGAGAAAGCATGGTTTATATTTCAGGACCAAGCTAAGACGATGATCTCCATACTTAACCTCCATGAAGAGAGGTGCCCAGAACCAAAGCCGCAACGAGACCAACTAGTGGCCTTGGTGTTGCCTAGACAGATGGCGAAGGCCAAATGTAGCTACGCCAAGAGGGCTTCGGAAGAACAGCCAGAGCGACGGAGCTGATGAAGATGGAGGGAAAAGGTCATGAGCCAGAGAAGCCGGAAGCGTGGCTTCACTCATTTCCTCAGTCCCTCATTCCCGACACAAAGAGAGGATGGGAAGAGCCTTCCCTTTCCTACTTGTCAAGCCCAAATGCACCAAGCACATGACAGGCAAGCTTAGTCACTGTGCACTGGGTGGACATTCTGCTTAGACCTAGGTAGTCAACTCCTGGCAGAAAGCTGCATGCCAAATGTGTCCTGCCCTGACCACCTGCTCCCAAATAACCACTCAGAGGCTTAATATTTCTTACCAATGCTTGGCTGATAGCTCAGGCTTATTACTAGTTAACTCTTACACTTAAATTAACCCATAGTTCTTACCCATGCTTCACCAGGTGGCTCATGGCTTGTTACTTCAGTTTCTACAAGTTGTGCTTCCTCAGTGGCTGGTTCTGAGTCTCTCCTGACTCCACCCTTCCTCCTCTCCAAGTCCTCTGTGCCTGGCTGTCCTGCCTATGCTTCCTACCTGTCTACCAGTATATTAACTTGTTATTAACCAATCAGAGTAATACATACTCACAGTGTGCAGAAGCACTATTCCGTAGCAGAGAACTCTTCATCTGATGACAGGACTAACCCAGATTACCTTAAATAGAAAGAGTTGTGTATAGTTTACTAAACTAAAAAATGTCATTGTCAGCGCCAATTCTGGGCATGCTAGGATCCAGGAATTCCAAAGTTACCAGATCTGGAATTTCTCCTCCATGTTCAGGTAAGTTTTCCTTTTGCTGGCTCCATTTTCTGGCTCCTCTGCCACATGGGCCATAACCTGTTAGCTGTAGGTTTGGATCTGAACACCAAGTCCATCAGTGAGAACAAGAGTTGGATCTGAACACCAAGTCCATCAGTGAGAACAAGAGCCTGTCTTCGGTCATTGCATCAAATTTTCAGGTCTGGGTCTCACTCACCCTCCTGTACTCACACCAGGAGCAGATATGGCAGCAATAGGCACACATGCTGATGTCTAGGCAAAGCCTGCTGGTGGTACAGCAAAGAGGCTGGCTGGGGATTTAAGGGGAAGCAGAATTGAGGAGGGGCCTGGTGGAGGAGCTGGAAAAAGGCTGGACCTGTGGGCGCACACCACAGCCTCACTGTCTGACTCCCAAAATACTTAGAAGTTTACCCTGGAGACCCACAGTAGTGCTGGGGACTGACTGGAAGACGGCGTAGGACTGCAATTGCAGGGGCACATGACCAGCTACACGTGTTGTAGGACAGCAAATGCAGGGGCACATGGCCAGCTACACGTGTTGTAGGAC
>NW_004949113.1:5094188-5112284 GCF_000317375.1 Microtus ochrogaster
CCAGCTACACGTGTTGTAGGACAGCAAATGCAGGGGCACATGGCCAGCTACACGTGTTGTAGGACAGCAAATGCAGGGGCACGTGGCCAGCCACACATGTGGCAGAACTGAAGTCCTTGTTCCTTGGGAAGGAGCTAGGTCTAAGCCCCTGCCCCCTGCTTTTCTGAAAGCCACTGACAAGGAAACCTCACTTCCCTGTGAGCACAGTTTGCTCCCATGGCCCCTGGGCAGCCTTAGGCTCCAAAGCCAGGGCTGTTAGCATGCCTGTCTAGTGGTTCTGACTTCAGGGCATGTCAGCCCCCAGACCCACACCACAGGCTCTGCCCTTCCTCCCTGGAGCTGGGTACTCTCTACTCTTCTGAGGAGTTCAGTCCTCTGAATGTACACAGCTAGACTAGAGCAGAGGCCACTGGTGCACTGAGAACAGCCAGAGTGCTCCTGTTTAATCCTCACACAGTCACAGGCAGCAAAAGAGGAAACTGAGGCACAGAGCACAGATCACCTAACTGCAGGCCTCAGAGCCAGGAAGCAGGAGAGTCAGGCTTCAGACACAGGTCCCCTAGGTACCTCTCAGCATCCCGGGCAAGAGAGGCAGCCCAGCCTGTGGGACAGAGGAGCTGACCTCTGGCCCCGCCCTGCTCCCCAGGCCCCCCAACCAGACATCCATGCAGGCCTGCTTTTTTTTGTTAGCTCCTCATTTTTCATGCTGCTACTTTTTAGCCATGTTGCTGATGAGAAAACAGCTTAGTAAAATCAATGGTTTTAAATTATACCTTTATGTACCCAGGATTCAAAACAAGCTGCAAAACAGAAATACTTTCCCGTGACAAAAAATCAATCTTGCTGATGCCACCGTTCCTTGGGCCAGCCTCCCTCCCTGCCCCCACTCCCTCCAGCTCCAGACTCTCGGCTCTTGCATCTGCTGCTTTGTGTCGACTTTCTACAGGTTTCTTGTTCAGGAGACTCATTTTATCTAAAAGGTCAATTCTTCCAGCGGGGCACCAAGCAGAATTGAATATAATTATCCCAATCTCTAGCGTGTAGAATTCATGCTTGAATTCATTCAAAAAATAGCATGCAGTATAATTAACTGAGAGTCCGACCAAACCTATTGAGAAAGCCTCAGGTATCATACAGTTCCCCTTACAATAGAACATTTTCATTTAAGGACATTGTACGTATTAACCCAAGTCAGCATCCAATTACTCTGTGAATAAGTGAATTCTCTGTTCCAGGAATGTAATTTGAAAATGTTGTCATGCAATCTGAGGCAAAAGGTCCTTTTTCATTAATCTAACTCTCATTAAAGTGGAAGCCTGCAGGTTATTTCAAATCCATTAGTTTTAAATACAGGTGATTACAATCCTATTGCACATAAGACAACAGATGTGTCTATCAAGAAATATTGGGACGTTGCGAAGGGATGGGACAGGTCGGAGGCTTGGCTGTCACGCTGCCGTTGAGAATCCCTGGTGGATGAAGGAATGGGAAAGTCTTGTTAAATCCCCTAGGGAGAAAACTGACAAGGCAGGCGGGTGGGGGTGGGTTATTAAGGAGGGAGCTCCACCCACCCTTTTCCCAAACTGCCTTCTGGGTGTATTTTCTACCCACTTGGACTTGGGAGCTCAAAGAATTAGAGATCATTGGTTTTGACTCCTGTATTTATTTTTGTTTTGAGACAGGGTCTTACTGGGCATCCATGGCTGTCCTGGAACTTGCTATGGACACCAGACAGGCCTCAGACTGGCAGAAATCTTCCCAAGGGTTGGGATTAAAGGCATGTGACACTTCTTTCCACTCTCTTTGTTTTTGTTTTTGTTTTTGTTTTTTTGAGTCAAGTTGGCCTTGAACCTGTGATCCTACTAAGCAAGTGGCCTCCAGAGGGCTGAATTTCAGGTATGTTCACACCCTGAATCAGGTGTTTTGTTGTTGTTTTTGAAGCAGGGTTTCTCTATGTAACTCTGGCTAGCATGGAAGTATATGTAGACCAGGGTGGTTTTGAACTTAGAGATCCACCTGCCTCTGTCCTCCCAGTGCCATGATCAAAGGTGTGCACTGCCTGCCCCAGCACTGAACCAGACTTCATTCTACAAGAAGTCAGTAATGTTGTGGAATAATCTTTTTGTACACTGTGAAGATGTGTCTTTGTCAAGGTGCCTTTTGATTGGTTTAATAAAGAGATGAATGGCCAGTAGCTAGGCAGGAAGAGGTTAGGCGGGACTTCCTGACAGAGAGAGAGAAGAAGAAGAGATGAGTCTAGGCACTGGAGAGATGCCAGAGGACATGGAGAAGAAACAGAAGGTACAAGATGGAAGAGAAGCAAAAAGTCAGAAGGCAAAATACAGATGGATATAAATGAGCTAATTTAAGTTATAAGAGCTAGTGGGACAAGTCTAAGCTATAGGCTGAACTTTCATAATAAATAATAAGTCTCCGTGTTGTTTTTTGTGATCTGGCGCCTCCCCCCCCCAAAAAAAAAAATCCAACAACACAGTAAGTCTATAGCCATACCTCCCTAAATGGACATACTCTCTGAGCTAGGCAGAATTAGAACAGGTGGGTAGAAGCAAGCCCACCTGGGAAAACTGGGGCAGTAGGCTTCCACGTAGCCCTGCCTGCTGCCCCATCGAAAGTATGCGGCTTCTGCTCTGCACCCAGCAATCTCAAGCCCTTGTTATTCTGGTATTTGCACCTGCTCCCGGCAGTGGAGTTATCTGTCCACCTTTGACTCCACCCAGTGGATAGTTCTAGAAGCTGGGGTGCCACTCAGCCAAGGAGCACCTGCCTGGCAGTTCACTTTCCTGAGTTTAGTTCCTAACAACACAAGGGGGAGTGGTCACTGAGTGAACCCATGAGGATCTGAGTTTGATCCCTACAACCCACATTTTAAAAAGCTGGGTGTGGTCGTTGTGTACTTAGAACCCTAGGACTGGGGAGCAGAGACAGGCAGGTCCCTAAGGACTCACTGTTTAGCTAGCCTAGCCTATTTGGAGAGCTCCAGGTCAGAGAGAAGCATTCTTAGACAACAAAGTTGACAGTTCCTAAGGGACAATACCTAAAGTTGTCCTCAGGCCTCCAGTTACACACTGGCACACATGTGTGCCCACCACACGTGTGCACCCACCCACACGCAAGCACACACACACACACACACACACACATAAAATAAATCTTAAAGGAAAGAAAGATGGAAGGAAAGAAGGGAGGAAAGAAAGAAAACAGGAACGAAAATCCTTTGCACACCTAGGGAATGACTGTCCCTCACTAAGGGACAGATCCCTTAAGCAACTGGTCTTGCTGTCCCACTGAGCAGCAGCTAAACCACCCCATGACAAGAGGGCCTGGAAGACCAGAGAAACTCCAGTCTTCCGCCTAACTAAAGCCTGCCATAGTTTCCCATCGGGCACAGGCCATTCTGCAAGCAAAGAGGCATCCCAGGGTCCACGGCTCAGCCCTACCTCCCCCTTCAGCCTTCATAGCCTTACCTTCTCCCCTTCAGCTTCTCTGGGTACCTTAAACATTCCAGGTGCTTTGTGCCCCAGGGCCTTTGCACATCTGTGTGTTCTCTGCGTGTCCCTTCCTCCAGCTCTCTGGAACCTTCTCCCCTTTCTGTCTTAGCTCAGTCACAGCTTCAGCCGTTTGGGATAGTGTACGTTCAGTTAGGTTTTATCTCTATCCTTTCAAAATTATCAGTGACAGGAAGGAAAAGACCTGCCAATTGTATTCATCACACAACCCGCCGGACTCACCCAGAGCCTGGCATACAAGTGCTTGGCAAATAAAAGAGAAAAAAAAAAAACAAGAAACCGATGAATGAATAAGTGAGGTTCTGTCACTAAGCTGAGACTTGCTTAGGAACTGTCAGGCAGAGAAAAGGAAGAGAGAGGACACCCTGCTATTTTCAAATCCATCCGTAGCATCGGGTTGTCATCTTCAGAATGGGGTTGATTTTGGCTGCCATGTTTCCCTCATTCTTCAGTAGTCAGGTCAGTTCAAGAGGTAAGCAGAAATGGTGTCTTTTGAGACAGTGCGGCCGCGAGTCCTGAGGTGCAGCTCTCTCCTGGTTTTGTTAACACTGAATATAAGATATACCCTATGCACAGCCACAGAACTTCATTGCCATCTTGACCATTCCCCCTTGTGGACTTAACCTTGTGATTTTCCTGTCTCGGCCTCCAAATCTTTCCTTTAAATAATTTTTTTCTGATAAACATCCACCTATAAAGTATTTGTGATTGGTGGTTTTGCTTGGAACTGGGTGTCTAGGAACCAGATGTTATCAATCGCTCCCAACCCTAGCAAAAGCCCATTCACCTGAGGACAGAGAATGTGCACATAGCGGTGGACCCCTGCTGGGTTTGAAGGTTCTAACTCTTCTCATATCCCACAGAAACCTTCCAAGGTCAAAATCCAGGGGCACTGAGTGGCTTCAGAAAAGGGAATTTGTGCATAATGCTTATTTTGGGAGAGAGAAGACTCAGCCTGGAACTCAGGTCTTTGGTGGTGATATGGTAATGCCCCAGGCACGGCTACTCTTAGCGACGCCAGTGTAAATTCCCTTGGTGCTTTGGGGAACTCACTCACCATTCCCTGGAACAAGAACTATCAGGGGAGGGTGACTTTATTGAGTATCACAGAATTGTCTCTGGACCCTTGGGGAAAGTGGGCTGAACTGACAACTCTCCATCATCCCAAGTTACTATCCCAGGCAATGGTCACTTTGAGGCAGCTCTCAAGGAAGGACCACGGATCCCCTGAACACACCAGCTCTTGTTCCTCGCTACAGTGCAACAAGGGGCCCTGCAGCCCACCAGCTCCTTCCCATCAGCTCTCTTGCCATTCCCAAGTTGCCAACATCCTCAACCACAGCAAAAACAGCCTGCCTATACTGTGAACCGGTTTTGGCCCATCTGATTGTATGACAGGAATGCCTTTCACACATCCCTGATTTGAAGAAGATAGAGTACACCACAATCCTTCCGAAATCCATACCAGTGGAGCCACCCACCAGTGATAAAACTGAAGCAGATGATGGTCACAAGTCACCCAGAAGAGTGACCCAAACCTGTACCTGTGGTCAGATCCCCTCATGGCAAGCCTCCCAAAATACCTCCAGGCTCGGTTTGCTCATGGATTGTCTTCCCAAACCAAGCTCTGTTTGAGATTTCCAACTTTTTGGACCATCATTTGACACCCTCCCCTGAGTGCTGAGCCGCCCATCCCCCCAGCCTGTTAAGTTGTACTTGGAGTAAAGTTCTCAGAGCAGGAGTTGGCTGCTAGAAGAAATGGTGCAGAGATGAATGGAAAATGGCTTCCCCTGATTCTTCAACAGCCACTGAACAGCTGGGTACCAAAGATCTCTGTGAGCCTATAGCACACCATCTCCACGCCTAGCCAGGAGCTAGACCTTGCCTCGGCTTGATCACCACACTCTTGATAGCCTGGCTGGTATTTAGGGATAGGTTCCCAGGCTACCGAAGTGGAGAAAACTCACGGGGAAAAACACCCACCCATCCTTCTCCCCGACTTTCAACAAAAACAGAAGGCTCGTTCCTCAGGATGTCCAGCCAGGAAAGCTAACCTAGACTGCTCTGATAGGCACCATCTTGGCAAGAGGAAGTGATAAGGGAAAAGAATCCTAGTCCTGGAGATACCTCTGCTATGCTCATTCTGGACCCTCTCCATACATGGTAACATGTACTCTCCACTGTAATAGTACTGAGAGGTGGACCTTTAGTAGTGATCGGGTCACGGGACACCCTGAGGTGGGTAGATTAAGACCATTGTGGAGGGAGTGGGTTAATGAGTGATGGAGCAGGTTTGTGATGCCAGCCTTCTTGCCCATCCCACCTGTGTCTCAAGTACACAAGCTTGCTCTCCTACCACATTGCATCAGAGGCCCTAGACAGACACCAGTGTCATGCTTTTGGACTCCCCAGACTTTAGAACCATGGGCCAAATAAAACTTCGTCATTCCCAAGTCACCCAGTCTCTGGAACTCTGCTAGAGCAGCAGAACACAAAGACACACTTCTAAAGTTCTTTGGAAACCTTGCTTCTGCAGCTGCAGCGCTTAAGGTCCCACTGGCTATAAACACGCATAAAGGAAGGGTTTAATTGGGCTTAGGGTTTCTGAGTGTTAGAGTCCATGGGGCCGAGAGAAGGCATGGAGGCAGGAACAGTGGGGCACTCACATATTGAGCAACAAATCGAGAATAGAGAGCACTAACTCAACTGGCAAGAGTTTTGATTCCTTGAAGCCCACCCTCAAGTAACACACTTCCTCCAGCAAGGACACACCTCCTGATCCTCGCCACACAGCCACCAACTGGAGACTAAGTATTCAGGTGCCTGAGATTTATGGGGGGCAGCTCATTCAAACCGCCACACAAGAGAAGCCTTAGACAGCCTTGACTTGCTCATCTTTCACCATAGCTGCTCCATGGCGGTCTGGCTCGTCAGCCCATAGCATCTGTGCACAAAGTGGGTGAGGATTCTTAGCAAGCGATTGATGAGTAGGTATGTTTTGTGCATGTACTGGCTTGTACGCGTGAGTATGGGCACCCACAGAGATCAGGGGACGGTGATAGATCTCATGATGTTGGCAACCATCACAGAACACCCCCATACACACACACACACACACACACACACACATGCACACACACACGCATACACACACACACATTTGTTCCCGCCAAACACAGACTGCGATTGATGCTGATAGGCTGTTCAGTCCCCAGTGAGCACTGTTTTCCTACTCTGACCCTTGTGTTGTTTTTCACCATTCCCTTATTTAATCTTCCCTAGGACAGTCAGTCCTGCTATAAGCCATGGCTTACAGCTTACAGAAACAAAACATTTGCCCCCACCCCCCCAGGAATATACTGTGGGCGATCCTCAGGAGCATCCGAGCTTTGAGGGCTCGCTCTCCCTTGTTCCAGGGTAACCCTGTGGCTCTTCTTTCGCAAGGGACATTTGGCTTTCTCTTCAGGTACGCATTGCAGCTCACCATTCTTCATTTCCTGTGTGTGTTTGAATGTCTTTGGGAGTTTGTTTACTTATAGAAGCAAGATTCTTCTTTTCCTATGGATTCTAAAGAGTTTTCTAGAGGTATAGGTAACACGAGGGGGTGGAGAATAGCATAGTTAAGTGTTTAAGGCTAAAATTGCTTGCATTTTATGTTCATTGTATAAACACATGTGTTACGGGTCAGTGTTGTGTACTATGTACTCTGTACGAAGACCTGTATTTATACCTAAGAAAGAGCGAACATGACCTGTGTACCACTGCTGAGGAGAGAAAACGCCAGCTCATCTCAGAAGCCTCTGGGTCCAGCATGTGAGACAACGTGTAAGCCTTTCTGTGAGCCTCGGCTTTTTCTCATAGTATCTCACGGCATTTTGGAGGAAGTGGACTATAATTCTTCTTGTTTACAACTGGGATCCAGAGAGATTAAAAACTTTACTCAATGTTATAGAGCTAGCAAATGCAACAGCATGTTTCACACGCAAAGCCCGACCCGTTGCAAAGTCTAGAAAAGTCTTAATTTTTTAAAACGTTTACTTTCGAACTGGTTTTGGCCAAGAGAGAATTGGGAACCTGTTTAGGTTTGTCCTGTCCGACTAGAAGATGACTGTGGCTGTCCTCACCTGTCCTCTGCTCTGCTGAGGGCGTGGCAGGAGGTATGGCCACTCTGACTGCTTTCCAGACTCCTGTGTCTCTCGGCTCCTAATGGGTTCAGTCCCTGAAAGACGCTGGTGAGACATCAACACCACAACCATGGAAGAAGCCTCTCCTTTGGCTTTCTGTCTCTGTCTGTCTCTCTGTTTCTTTATCCTCTGCTTCTTCATCTCTGTCTTTGTCTTTTTCCCTGCTTTGCCCTCAGTCCCCACCTTGGGAAGTAGCACTGATCTGGGCTGAGTTTCCTCCCTATGTTCACAGCTTACCTGGCAGGCTACCGTGTCTCCAGGTCCTAGTCCATTTCTTCCATCTGACCCTCCAGTGTAGAGGAGCCTGGAGCTTCCTGTAATCTCTGAGCTCTGATCTCCCAACTCTACCTTTTGACATCCTGCCCTTTGATCACCTGAGTGGTCAGTCCTCTATGTTAAATCCCTTTCTTAAGAATATATGGACTGGACTTTGCATTTTTGGCCTAAGTCAAACTAGTACAGAGAGGCACACAGCACAAACCATAGCAGTACACCACTGAAAAAAATACAGATCAGATCACGCTCATTGGCCACATTTCCCCAGCTGTAGAGCGGGCTTGGTAACAACTGTGCAGGTGGATATGGAGATACAGTGGGCAGCATCCAGCTCCTTGAAGGATGAGCATAGCAACACTTCTTCCATGGCCCCATCACCACTCACCGCTTCTTCCCACACTGCAAAGGGTCGAGTAAGTGGGCACAGATCCTGAGTTACTGGAAGACAGACACAGTGACTGGTTCTTGGGAGTCTAGGAGTACACACCTGGTTTGGTCACTCACCCTTCCTTTACCTTCCATGGGTTCTTGATTGCCTTCAGTGTGACAAGCGGCCAGAACCAGAGGACTTTAAGAGACATTCCCAACTGTGGTCTTACCAGAAGTACTGGCACTCAATCCATATCCATTGACTTTACCCAGGTCTTTCCAAAAAAAGCAGCTTCCTTCTTTCTTACCAAGGGAGCCCCTGTAGACACTGTGTCTGGACATGGGATGGATGTGTTATAAAAGTGAACATCACAGACGACTAACTCAGTGACAGCCTTGGTAGCCGTGACAGACACAGGAGTCAGGGTGCTGGAGAGCTAGAACTCATAGGACACACACGCTACAAGGATGAGGAGATCTGAGGAGAGCCATGGTGTGGGAGAATCTCGTCGGCTGGTCAGGTCTTCAACAACCTGGAGGCCCGTCACCATTAGAGAGGGTAGTCTGTTTGCTCCGTCCACGTTGGTCTCACCCCAAGTCACCTTTCCAGAAACACACAGAATGATATTTACCCAAGCATCTGAGCACCTCGTGGCCCAGTCAGGCGGACACATGAAATGAATTAGCTTGTTAATGAGAGAGACCACAGTGAACATGAAGCTTAAGCCATAGCAATTCTTCCTCTCATCTAAAGTCTCAGAGCGTCAGGTCCACAGACAGATAGATCGACAGGCAGGGCTGAAGGACAAGAAAAATGGAAAAATGGAAGGAATTAATATGCATCTTTCAGTAACATCACTGAATATCAACGGCCTCAATTCCCCCACATAAAAAGACATAGACTTGCAGAGTGAACACATACTCAGTGGAAGAATGGTATGCAAGTGAAAAGAGAAATGAAAATTGCAGGAAAATCGTAGGATGGAATTGGAAAAGAATATTCTGGGTGATGTAACCCAGGCCCCAAGGTTTTCTCTCATTTGAGGATTCTAGCTTCCACTCGAGTTGGATGCATCTCACACAGATTGCCAGAAAACAAGGAAGGTGGGGAGGGTTATCTTAAAGAGGGGCAAATTGGGAAAAAGAAAGTTAGAAAAGGAGAACCCTGTTGGTGGAAAGGTTGAGGCCGGGAAGGAGGCAGGGCCAGGGGTTGGGGAGACGGAGATGTGGGATAAAGGGCGTATAATGTAAGCAAATGGAAAGCAAGATATGCCCACTTGTGCATAGTGGCTGGACTGTTGCGTGCTCTCTGATTGGACCCAAGGCCCACTACACAGGAAGGTGGGGACTGAGGCTTTAAGGCTGGCGAACAGCTCAGGTCTGGAGAAGTCAGCCAGACCATTCGGCTCTGATGATTAACCAAGCTGATACAACATCAAACTGTCTTCTAAACACCTGTGCCTGGTTCTGTAGACAAAAGCCGTCCTTAGCCTCAATCAGAGATTTCTCTCCTTGTGATGAACAGGATGCCTATACAGTCTCAAGGCTGCCGAGATACAGAGAAGAGTGTCGGATACCATCCCTAAACAAGCTGTTCATAGCATCCCCTCTGAGAAGAAGGGGCAGTGTATATGAGTCAGAAGATGGGGTGGCTTTTTTCGAGGTCCACACAAGTGTAATCATTGTAATCATTGGCTAACAACTGTGCTTGACTGCCCTGGGGCCAGACAGACCCCCCTCTATCAATAACTGCTCATGGACAGGGGAAAAACTCTAGGAGCCTACCTTTGACCTCTGAATTTATTGGCTATTAATAGATTCTGGGAAAGGGGAGGACCACTGCCTTCAGTTGTATACCCTCAACTGACCTCACAGGGCTCCAACATACAGCTCCAAACCTCTGGTTGCGTGGACGACCCTGGTTACTCTCAGTGTAACAAAGCGAGTAGACAGGAATGTTGGAGAGATTTGTGGGGAAGCGGGGGTGGGGGTGGGGGCAGAGAGGGGTGGTTTGGAGGTGGGGGTGATCATAGTCAGTATGCATAGCATACTTGTGCAAAACAGTAAAAGTAAAGATAAAATAAACAAATGAGATATTTTAATTTCAAAACAAGCACAAAAGCAAATAAAACAAAAATAAAGATTGTTTTAGTTACTTTCTGTTGCCTAACAAATCACATCAAAACTTTGTAGTTTAAAATAACAACCAATTCTTATTATTAATTACTTTCCCTACCCTTCTGGCTGGAGACGGCGAATGCGAAGGCAGTCTTCCAAGATGGCTGCCTCCCCCACACCCACCCCAAACCAGGGTGTGCGTGTGCGCGCTTGCGTAAGGTTTCTCCTAGAGTCGGAAGTAATTGGATCTCAGGAGTGAGCGCTAAGACAGAGCAGGTAGTATCTACCAGTCCTCCTAAATCTAGACCTGAAAACCCGCAACCCTCACTGAAGCCCATCCGGTTCTTAAAAAGCCAGAGGCTGTAGGAACCGAGGAGAGTCAACAGTCTGTGTGGTCGCTTTGAGCCCACCGGAAGTGGCTGAAGACTAACGTCGAGACGGGGAGGAGAGTTCCTTCTTTTCTTTTGCGGTCGAAGTGGAGGTGGGCATGCTGGCTGATCCAGTCCTCTGCCGAACAGTGTCCAAGCGCCCACCACACACAGCTGGGCACTTTTCAAAGTCCTGGGTTATAACACATTTATCTCGTGTTGAAACTGCTGAGATTCATTTTAACTTTCTTAGATGACTCAGAAGCCTGCAGCTTCCTGAGGGGCCTGGGGTCACCACCAGTGACATTCATTATCATTTCGCTGGTCCCACACCCCAAGGCTGGTCGACAGAATGCCAAAGAGATAAACCACTTTTACTGTAATTCACCCTCTGAAAAAATGGGATTTACCAAGCAAATTAAGAGGGCCAAGAAACTTACAGGGGTGACATTTAGCCCGCTCAAGACACCAAACTTTCCAAGCACTTTAGAGCAACGATTTCCATACAATTACAGGAATGGCTCATTTGTCTGCCCTGCCAAGCAGGAGCCCTTTCACAGGAGTGACTTCTCCAGATAATGGTGGCTTCCCCTAGAAGCCCCGAGCCATTTAACCAGGCTGGCAGAAATCTTCCCCACATAGATAGGCAGCATCCAGACTATCCAGACTACCCATGGCCATCAGTCATAGCATCTAAACCAAGCCCCTGTTCTCAAGACAGCTTGCCATTCTGCAGGTTGCTAAATAATATCTTAAGTCACCAATATCAGGTAACTGCTTCGTCCATCCAACCCACATCCACTGACCGCCTACTTCCTTCCCTGGCCTGATATTTCTGTTTGTTAAAGATCTATGTATTTGTGGGTTTTCTGTATGAGAGGTTTGCCGGAGTGTATACCTGTGTACCACATGTGTGTGTGTGTGCAGTGCCCATGCAGGCCAGGACAGAGTATCAGATCCTCTGGAACTGGAGTTACAGATGGCTGTAAGTAGCCATGTGGGTGCTGAAACTCTAACCCAGTCCACTGCAAGAGCAGCCAGTGTATGAATGCGTGTGTGTGTGTGTGTGTGTGTGTGTGTGTGTGTGTGTGCATGCATGTGAAGATCCAAAGTTGCCAGTTGATGTTGGATGTCTTCCTCCCACCCTCTCCCTTTTATTTCTTGAATCAGGACCTCTCCACGAAACTCAGCTCACTTATTCCACCAGTCTAGATAGCCAACTTGTTCTGGAGGAATTGCCTGTCTGCCTCCCGGACTGGGATCACAGGCAGCTGCCATGCCTCCCCAGAGTTTTTTCTTGGGTTCTGAGGATCTGAGCTCCATGTCTCACACTTGCAGGACAAGTGTTTCTCCATGGGGATGATCTCTCCAGACCAAACTGTCACACAGGGGCACCCTATCTCTTCTCATCCTGGTAAAATACCATTGGTGTGTCTATGTTCAGCTCAGCTGTGAACAGCGCTGTGCTGTGGAGCTTTCTGAGGCTTCCTTTTCCACTAAACTTCATGTCTTTAAGATGGCTTGTCCTGCTCTTACTATTGCTTTGCTTTGCTTCCAGCTCTGCAGTCTTTTCTCATCAGGTCTCTCGAGGGATGGGCAATCAGACCACCCCGCCTCAGAAGCAATGCTGCCCTGAGCGTCTGTGCGTCCACAATGACAAGGCCTCAGAGTACGTGCACTTACCTTCAGTCACCCTAGCAGACGGCCCTCGTGGGTGCCGGCCACACTACGGTCACCAGCAGTTTACAAGACATTCCCTAGGGCTGAAGAAATGGCTCAGTTGGCAAAGGCCTTGCTGCCAAATCAGAGAACCTGGGTTCCACCCCAGGGATGCACAGGGTAGGGATGAAGGCACCCCTGTAAGCTGCTCTCCCACCTCCCCACCTGCACCATGGCATATGTGCCCAGGAGTGCGTGCTAGACGATCTAATTTCCTGTATGTTGCAGTTTCATAAGCCAAACTCCAGAGGTTTAGTGTGACAACACACAACATGCACACACACGTGCACACACACACACAAATAAATAAATAATTTTTTTTTTAGAAAGAACAAAACAAAGCAGAGACAGCCCCGTGGCGGGACTCATCCCGAGGCTGCTGGGTGCCTGCCAATGCTTGGTGTTTTCATCTTTCTTCCTTCCCAGTCTGGTGAGTGTGCAATGTGACTTGTTACTTACATTTTTTGGTTTGTTTGGCCAGCGGCTCAGAGTCCCATCATGCCCGTGGTGTGGTGTGGCAGGCTGTATGGGTTGCACATTAGCTTTCTTCACGGTCTGTCACCTGTTGCTGATTGCCTGTGTTGACCAAGGGTGTTGTGTTTGGGTGTAGCTGATGCATCCCCAACAGATTCCCACCTGGGTCCAGCCCCCTTTAGGCTTCCTCTCTACTGGCCTCTTCCCTACCATGCTCTGAAATCACAAAACTGATCTCTTCCTACAGCCAGACACCTTTGTTTGTGTTTGCAGCTCTGCTTAGCATTCATGGCTTCCTGTCACTTCCTAAGTGGGTCCTGGTGGCTTCCTCTCTCCCTGACAGGTGGAAAGTGCGGGGGAGGTAGAGTTGGAGCAGGTGGCGCAGTGGCTGCACCCAGTGGATGCTCAGTAGGCGCCTCCTACACCTCCTACACTCTCCTAAGTGTCATCTGCTGATGGAGGAGACGTGGTCACGCTTTTGACCGTCTGTGGAAATGTGCGGACACTAGCAGAAACTCCAGGGGCAAGGCCACTGAGAGTCTCCCTTTAGCCAAAGGCAAAAGTCATTCACTGATCCAAGGCTTCAGACTCAACTGTTCTCCATGCAGCTATCTTACCCACATGTGAGAGAAGTGAAAATGGATAACAGAGAAGATTCTGGACCTTTATTCCAAGGACGGAGGGTATTTGCATCCCGTCATGGTGTGCCTACTTGTGTGTACTCCTGGTTACCTACCGCTATGAAATAACCAACCACCACAGAACAGCACTTAAAAGCAACGGCTATGACTAGTGATCTGCCATTTCCTGCATAGGGCAGGACAGCGTAGGAAGTGGGCTGGTTTGTGTTGCCCTCTCCTAGCATAGGGGCTGCAATCAGCTTAGAGGCATCTTCACTCATATGCCTGCTGCCTACGCCCCAAGACTAAAAACTGGGGCACCTGGGTACCTCTTTGTGTAGCTGGTCTCTGCAGTGGGGTAGCTTATAGTAACTGGCCCACACAGCTCCTCGGGAAGAGGTATAGAGAAAAAAGAAGCTAGCCTCTTAAGTCTTTCACCACTGGGGTTGTGAAAAAAAAAAAGTTCTACTCAGATTCACGAGCAAGAGAAACAGCCTGCATTTTGACAGCAAGTGTCAAAATTTGGGAGAGTATGTGGGACTTGAGGTATTACTACAGCCTTTCTTGGAAGATAGAATTGCCAGGACCTCCTAAGCCAAGTCCCAGAGCGAGGTGTGGCAGCATGGGCCTCAGAGATGAAGTCCTGTTCTATCAGGGAGGAGGCTAAGTCATGTCCAGGTACTTTAAATCTGTTTAGAGTAACTTTTATCTAACAGAATCCTCTTTTTGAAACTAAAATAAGAAGCAGAAAACAGCAAAGACAAAAGCCCGCACACAGCATTTCGCCTTCTTTTGACAATGGAGCTATGCCTACCCCCAGGTGGGGACCCTGTCTCAAGTAGAAATGCAAGTTTCAGGACTGGGGTTTCCCCTGGGCTCCCCAGTTTGTGCCTCTTCCCGTTTGCCTCCCATTGTATTAGCAGCTGACTAATAGAACTTAGCAGAGATAGATCGGGGAAATGGCCCTCCCCGCAGGAGCCAAGAGTAATGGTACCCAGGAGGGACAGGTAGGCAAAAAGAGAACAAACCCAGGCAATTTTCAGACATCTCCACTGTCCATTACTTTGTTCGCTTAAATAAACAAATAACCCTCAGGCAATCAGCAGCCAGCAGCCAGCAACTGCAGGAATGATTTCCTCTCACTCCCTCAAAGGCTAATCGATCGATGCTCCTTAATCGTAAGCCACAAGCCCAGCCTAGTCTGTACAAGCAGAGTCCCCATTGCTCCCCTGCTTTCTGGACATCCACTCTGCACAGCCTCTCCTGTCCTGCAGAAGTTCCAAAAGAGGAAGACGAGAGATGGGATGACCAGTCGTGCCCAATGGCTGGAGAATCATCTAGAAGAAGATATATATGAATCAGCTGGCTGGAATGGAGGAGAAGGTGGGAAGAGCTTCCTTCTGCCCTGGTCAGCAGTCTGGGCCATCAGGGTGGGAAAGAAAGAAAGTGCCCAGACTCTGATATCCACAGTCTATTCTTATCCTTGCAAGTGGAAAGAAAGAAAGAAAGAAAGAAAGAAAGAAAGAAAGAGAGAAAGAAAGGAAGAAAGAAAGAAAGAGGAAGGGAGGGGAGGGAAGGGAAGGGAAGGGAAGGGAAGGGAAGGGAAGGGGAAAAAGCCACAAAAAGAATGACTAGGCTCCATGCTGACCTTTAGGCCAGATGATCAAAAATGAACATGACAGATGATTTGAACCCAGCATGACACAACTTGGCTGTGCTCCTCACTTCAGCTGTGCCCAACACTCGAACACCAAGAGCCCGCCTTGGAGAGCATTTTAGGTTGCGTTTTCCCATATGCATGCTTAACCCACTGTCACCATTTTGGATTATGTGCTCAGGGCATGGGCCACAGAGCAGTGGGGATCCTGGGGCAGGGATATGTGCTTCCAGATGTTCGAGCAGAAGCTGCAGATAATCCCGTTTATCTGCCACAGCCGGAGAAGTTGATGCTGTCCGATTCAGCAAGCCTCAGTTTCATGCCGCTTCCTAAGTATTGTCAAGGTTTGGGCCATGTTTAACACTGTATACACTGTATCCATTTTTTCATTGAATTGACTCACTTTGATGAGAGAAAAAGAACACATTTTTTTTTTTACAGAAAAAGTCGTATCACTGCCCGATCTAGAAATCCAGTATTGCAGGCCATAAATAGACTCTGCCTATAAAAATCGGCACAACGGGAGTTCATGGTAGATTAGACACAAACCTTTTAGTCTGCTCATTTTTGGAACCTTCATACGGTGATGGTTAAAGGATCAAAAACAAAGGCATAAGCCCACAGGACCAAAGGGAGCAGAGGAGACAGATAGCAAATGACAGGTGTCAAGAAAATTTGAGGAACTGGGAAAAAAAATGGGTTCAGATCAATTGAAACCTAGATGTGTGAACAATGAAGCAAAGAGATGAGCTGGGCCATGAAGGGGTGCTGGAAGGACCTGGGAAGAGGGGTCTTCAGGTAGGGCTGAACCCAGGAGCACAGCAGAAAGTCCTACTTAGAATCTGCCAGCTCCTTAGTTTTCCTTCCCCACTATCCCCGAACAGGGACCATCCTTCCCCTCCCGAGAAGAACTCCACAGAGGCATCAGTCCTTCTACCATGGACAGCATTCTCTCTCTCTCTCTCTCTCTCTCTCTCTCTCTCTCTCTCACACACACACACACACACACACGCGCGCGCGCGCGCGCGCGCGCGCGCGCGCGCATTGTTAAAACTGAAGCTAAGTGGCTAATAAATCCACAATGTCTTGTGACCCAAATGTCACAGTCACGGTCTTTGGGCAGTGAGAAGTTGGCCTAGGGATGGAAAATGGCGAGGCCAAAGACACTTGGGACACTATAAATTGTGCTAGACCCAGACAAGAAAAATGGTTGATAAAATAGAAACACAGAACAATAAAAAGGAATACAGACAAAACAGCAACAATAAAACAAACACCAAAAACAAAAATTAAAACAAAACAAATTTAAAAGAGAGCCAAGAGCTAAAAAAGGTAAGAAACTAAGTGGAGGTTAGAGAAGGGCTCAATAGTTACGGGCACTTATTACTTTTAGAAGACCCAGGTTTGGCTCCCAGCAGCCACATGGTGGCTGACAAACATCTGCAACTTCAGTTCCAAGGGATCTGTTGTTCTCTTTCGATGTCCTTGGGTATCAGACACGCACATAGTACACAGACATGCATGCAGGCAAGATACTCATACACAGAAAATAATGCTACAGACATTTAAAAATGGAGAATTGTTTCAGGGCAGCTATCTTAATAATAGACATGCTTGGCAGGAAAGGGTATGCAGACAGAGGGAAATCTGTAAAGTTGCTGAGGACTTTGGTGTTCTGGAAAAAGGGGCCTATTGAATGCATACTGGAAGGAGCAAAGAGCCATTTATACCAGTGACATCACCACAAATAGAGAGAGAAGCCTAAACTCTTCCGAAGTTGAACCCAAAAGCAACAACAAATCAACAAGAATCTAGGTCCTGTGTGTACAGAATTCACAGCGAGGCCTGGGCCTTCTCAGCAGAACTAAAAGTCAAGTGAAGTAAGCCACTGTTTTCCAATTTGCCGAGAAAAGAAACTGTAACATTTGAATTTTATAAATGGCCCAAACTATTAGCCCAATGTAATGGGATAACAGAGTCCTCTTGTATTAAGTATGCAAGATGTCAAAACTTTGCCTTCAAAGGACCCTCACTCAAAACCATTTCAAAGGACAAATGCTTAGAGACGATGGTACGAAGCCCAGGATAGGCATTCCTGCCCAGGACGGCAGGAGAGGGAGGAGCCCACCGGCAGCTGTGTTGGAGGCTTGGGCAGCATGGAGATCGGGTGGAGCAGTAGTTATGGGTAGCTCTAGGAGGGATGTCTCTTGAAAAAAAAAAAATAGGACTGACAAATTAACTGATGGGTGTGGCCGCGTGTAAAATTGGATTGAAAGCTTTGTACAGAGCTACTGGGGGTGTGGGGTGTGGGAAGAGTCACCCAGACTAAGAAAGCTAAGCAAAGAGAGGTAGGAATTGGCGAAGAACGACCTTGTGAGGCGCTACTCACAGAAGCCAAGAATCAGATTTTCCCACTCAGAACAACAAAAACTGGCAATAAAGCTCTACTAGGAAGATAGAAGGGGGCAAATGGTGGGTGGGGCAGAACATTGCAGCCTCTCACTTATTTCTGTGTAGAAATATATAACATGAAGTTGTTGTATATTAACGCCAAGAAGCCAGAGCCCAAGTATTGTCACTGAAGGAACAAACCAGAAGAAATTGCTAAGGGTCTGGCTACAGCTACTTCAGAAGCTGGCATTCTGGGCCTGGAAGGGTAGCGAGGGCATGTTGTCTGCTCCAGGTGTGTGCTATTTCTCATATTAACCAATGTTTATGTACTGTTTTTTTTTTTTCGAGACAGGGTTTCTCTGTGGTTTTGGAGCCTGTCCTGGAACTAGCTCT
>NW_004949113.1:5113054-5166353 GCF_000317375.1 Microtus ochrogaster
TTTTCAAGACAGGGTTTCTCTGTGGCTTTGGAGCCTGTCCTGGAACTAGCTCTGTAGACCAGGCTGGTCTCGAACTCACAGAGATCCACCGGCCTCTGCCTCCCCAGAGCTGAGATTAAAGACCTGCACCCCCACCACACCCAGCAAAAAGTCAATTATTTTTTTTTAAGTTCACTGAAAAACACTGAATGGAAGCTATGCAGCAGCGTGTAAGACAAAGGCTGCCATGCAGCTCCCCACACTTAACCTGCACCAGATTGACGAACTGGGATGCCGGCCACACCAGAGCTCCAGAGTCGCTATGCCTGCAGGGCTACAGTTAAATGTCTCTGCTTTCTCAGGGGCTACTAGCCCACGCTCACAGTCCTGCTTTTAAAGTCCTTGAACCTGGAGGAGGCTGTAGGGAGGGACAGCCTTTCCCCTATAAAAACTTTCCTGTTAGACTGAAGCAGCTCCTTTCTTTTTCAGAACCAATCTATGATCTAAAATTTGCCAACGGTGTCTTTTGAGGCACATAGATCGCCCTCCCCCCCCCCCCCCCCGTGTTCCCTAGAGCAAGCCTCCAAGGTCCCCACCTGCCAGCTCCATCTCCCTTCCCTCCCAGACTATGTGGGTCAGAATAAAGCGTACACCTGGCAGGACTTTTAAGCCATCTCCAACTATCAGTGAAGCAGGGCCGCTTCCAAAGAGTCACAACCACCAATCTCTAGGCTCCCCCACCCCCTCAGTTTAGGTCTAGGTCAAGAAACTAATAGGAAATGTTTCAAAAGTTCAGTCCGTCTACAAAGACCAGAGGGAAAAGGTCTGGACAAGCTTAGATGCTCTCTGACATCACTTAGAATACATACATAGGTGTATGTATATGTATATTGTCCTACACCACGCAGGCCTTATATCCCTCCCCTCTACCTTGGAGTGTTGGGATTACAGGTGTGTGACACCACGCTAGGTTTTCCGTAGTGCTGGAGATCAAACCCGGGGCTTCCTGCAAGCTAAGCAAGCACTCTACCCACTGGGCTACTCTCCCAGCCCTAAAGTCTTGATGGAAAAGCAGCCACGCCACGTCCGCATTGGAAGGATGGACCAGCGTGGGTAGAAACAATAAATCTGTAGCATCAGGTGGTGCTTTTGTGGCCTGGAAGTCCCCACAGGGCGGTGGCAACTCGTTCACCTCCTCGTCCCCACCCCCACGCCCCCATTCCCAGAACAAGACAGGAGATTTGTTACTGCTGATGTGTGGCCTGTCCCAATGAAGGGGGCTTTTCATTAACAAAGTAGCGGGCGGTGTCATCTTCCCTTGGGTCGGAATCATTCACTATTTGCACAATGTGTTATTATTGTATTTTTAATTGAAATGTAAATTCTGGGAACACTCTGACCCAATTTACTCCCAGGGAAAAAAAAGGGCAAAATTCTCATTTTCAAGGCTCTGGAAAGGCAAGTTAATGCTGGTAATGATTAAGCTCGTCTTCCTCCCCTGCGATGGGGTGGGGGGCCGGATGGGACCTTCTTACCCAGGCACAATAGTAACATTACCCCATCCTCTGGGCGCATTTGATCGGGAAGGTAGCCGACTCTGCCTCGCAGGGGAGGGGAGCTCACATACTTCCCTCAGTCACCGTCCTGGGGTTCACACCTGGGCCAGGGAAATGGCCCGGGACTATAGATGTGGTTTCAGGTTTTAAATGACAGTGATGATTGATACATGATTAAACGGTTGATTTCGAGGGGGAGATCATTGTTCCATTTATTTCACAGAAACTCTCTTTGTAAAAAAAACAGAACCGAATGGAGCCAGGGTGGCTCGGGGACTCAGTCGGGTCCACACATCACACACTCACACTCGCCTGGCTGGAGTTCCTAGAGCTCAAAGGGCAAGGGGCCTTTGCAGCAGAGTTTCCTTGCATAGGGAGGGGAAAACCCACCAGTGGGCAATGGCAACTGCGTGCCCACTAAGTAACAAGTCTTGGAGACTGATTGCAAGGAAAACGCAAAGTAAGTATTGTTATGTTTCCACCAAAGTTTCAGTGGTTGCTCAAAACTCATCTCCCCAGGGAGGTGTCCCCAACTGTCACGTCTGTCGGTCTGTCTGTCGGTCTGTCAAAGACACCCCGCCCTCCACCAGACTCAGTCTCTGCTCTTGCTCCTTTGATATTTTCCTCATGGTGTTGATGATTACTGTTGGAGATTATCTGTTTTTTTTTTTATATCTCCTTCCGTAGCTCCACTTCCACCAGCCGATGGGGGGTTCTCAGGTCCCTGTCCCCCGACTGCTGTGTCCTGCATTGTATTGTCGTGCCATAGGCACCTGGCACCCCCTTAGTGACTAACAAAAATGTCTCAATCAGAGGGTACAATTGTCCAGGTGGTTCGGAGTTCATCTGGCTCAGAAACCTGCCAGGTCCCCTCCCGTGCCATTGATTCCACACACCAACAGCGTGTCATGGGGTGAAGAAACACAGGCCTGACACAGGACAGTGAGAGACAGAAGGCCCAGCCCTTGTTGCAATGTTCCAGACGCAGGTTGTCTGAGGACGGTTCCTCCTTCCTATCTCCGTGTGACACCTGGGATACCTGGAGACAGTTCCGGTTCCGCAGCTGGCGAGAGTTGCAATTGCCATTCAAGAGTAGGAGGTAGGAGTTCAGCTAAGGACCTGACAATACACAGGGTGGCTCCGAATGAGTCATCCCGCTTGAAGAATCCACAATGCTAACGGTCAAGACACAGACGCCGATGGAAAGGTATATGGAGTTTATTAAAGAACCAAAGCTGGGCTGACGGGCACACAAAACTCCGGGGTGGGTGGGCACTGCTGGAGGGGTGGGTGAGGGACCTAAGGAGGTGGCACTCAGGCATGCTCAAGAATGGGACCTCTGAAGCCGGGCGGTGGTGGCGCACGCCTTTAATCCCAGCACTCGGGAGGCAGAGGCAGGCGGATCTCTGTGAGTTCGAGACCAGCCTGGTCTACAAGAGCTAGTTCCAGGACAGGCTCCAAGGCCACAGAGAAACCCTGTCTCGAAAAACCAAAAAAAAAAAAAAAAAAAGAATGGGACCTCTGAATGGCCTGGCCCTCTCAGCTGTCAACCGAGGTAGGCAAACTCTGGTAGGAATTTCATGGCTCGCTCATTATCTTGGAGAAGGGAGCGTGACTAGGAACACAAGATCACCTAAGGAGCAGGTCCAAGTCCCTGGATAGAAGATCACTTTAGAATTGGGGGGAGGGAGACTCATTCTTTCCTAAGCGGCAGAGGAAACGAGGGCTATGCTAATGGGGTTGCATATGTCACCCAGACAAAACCTTCTCCACCCCCCCCCATCTTAACATGGCTCCACCTCTTTCTGGGAGGAAAGGAAGACAGGAGAAAGAAGAGCCCCTCTCCCTGGCTTTTTGTGCTACTCAAGCAAGTTCTTTGTGAGTTCCTACCACAAGATGAAGATCAATGAAGACAAATACAAGTCAGGAGCTTGATGGACGACACCAAGCAGCAGACAGGATCCCGAAACTTTAAACAAGAGACATACCCAAGCTAACAAAAGCCAGTTGACTTGTTCGCTGCTATTGGATGGTGCCCCAGGTCAGATCTTCCAGGCGGGGTGTGTGGTTTTCTTTTTAAAGTAACTTGGCATTTTATAGCATCTTCTTATAGCACACAGAGCAGACAGACGGTCAAGGCAGGAGTGTGCTGGGGCGGGATGAGGCAAGAAAGACGTGTGGAAGGTCTGGGTCTCCTCCTTCTCAGGACCCAAGGCTCTGATGCTGTGTGTTGACAAGCCAGGAGCTGCTGTCAAGCTAAAACTGCATCTGCCTTCTAGCAAGAGTACCCTTGAGAGTCGAAGGAAGGACATTTCTGGGTCCTTTTGGAGGATCACTTCCTTTATCATGTCTCATCCACATGGGTTAGGACACAAGATCCTATTTTTGTAGACACTAAAGACAAAATAGAAAGCCCTGGAACTTTCTCTGCAGTCTAGAATCTATCCATTCATGGAAAAGCCAGCTGGCAACAGACCTTAGTCCTATGGGGATATGGGACGAAGGGATCAGCCCTGCCACCCAGGAGCTCAAAGCCTAGCTGCAGCAGGGTACACAGATGTCAATGTTCCCTTTGGGCCACAATTATAAAGAGACTCCCGTGGAGAAGTTAGAGAGAGCCTTTGGGAGGAGCTGCTACTTGTTCTTTCAACGACCTTCTTGGAGGCCATGAGGATTTTCTGGGCCTGTCTTGAGGAACACGCTAAGGAACAATTATGCTTCAGGTTGAGAAGAGCGTCTAACAGGAAGGGGAGCAAGAGTCAGCCCCTGCTTTCCAAGCACCTTCAGAGTAATGACCCCCCCCGGGGGGGGGCCATGAAGCACCTCAGACCAGCACCTTGTAGTTTCCCATAAAAACCACTTCAGGGAACGAGACCACTGCCAACCCAGCCACTAGATCAGAGGTGGAGCATCTTCCTGGCTTCCTCCATCTTCCTCTTCTGCTCAGCGCTGCTGGCCCTCCACCACATTTACTTCATGCTACCTCCATCCCCTGTGAAGCCTTGGCTCAGGTTTCTGCCACCGCCTGCCAGATGAGCCTCTCTGTGTCCTAGCTCATCTCCTGCTGGCAGCCTCGATTCCTTCCGGTGCAGTCTCCCAAGAGGAGCTTTCTGAAGTCTTAGTCTGACGGTTCAACCAGCTAGTGGTTATTTAGCACCTACTGTATGCCTGGCTACAGTATGAACATGCCTCCTCCCCTAACCTTGCAGCTGCCCTTCGGAATGAGTGCAAGTTAACAGATGAGAGCTTAGAAATTTACGAAGGAGAGACAGGCACTCTTCAGTGTGAGCAGGCTCTCTGCGAGCTAGGCGTTACTGCTGTGAAGAGACACCATGACCACGGCAGCTCTTACAAAGGAAAGCATTTAGTTTAGGTGGTTTACTGTTTAGTCCATTATCATCATCATGGTGGGTAGCGTGCAGGCAGACACAGTCCTGGAGAAGAAGCTTTGAATTCTGCATCTTGATCTGCAGGGAAGAGAAAGTAAACTGTGTCACTGGGCGTAGCTTGAGCTTAGGAGACCTCAAAGCCCACCCCCACAGTGACACACTTCTTCCAACAAGGCCACACCTACTCCAACAAAGCCACACCTCCTAGTAGTGCCACTCCCTAGGAGCTTACATCCCTAGTGGCCACTTACATTCTAATCACCACAGATGCCTTAGACCTCCAGTGCCTGTGACCATAGCCTTAGCTTCTATCTCCTATTACTGGCATGCTTACAGTTTTTCCATGGATCCCTAGCACCTTCCAGAAGGAAGTCAGCCAGTTTCACTTCCTAGAACTCTCACCCTGCATCTTCCCCCACCGACCACCATGTTTCCTGCCCAGGCACCAGGCAATCTAAAGCAGCAGGAGTGACGCTGTGTTCACAAAGAAGCAGACGAGCTTGGAACATCAGCCATCCTCCACCCGCTTCTTATCACCATGCAAAAATTTTAAGGTTTAAGGAGAACACCGCCTTTTGCACGTTTCTCCTGACATACTTTCTGGAGACCACCACAGTCTGCCAGGGGTCTGCCACCAGACTTGTCTGAAGTTGCAATTGTCTTGATACACTTGCTAAAACTCCTTGTGGGTTTTCCCGCTGCAGGGGCAAGGACTACTCTTTTGCTCAGCACTGGGTGGCAGATAGAGGGTCCCTAGTGACGGGTTGTTGAGTCGAAGCGCCGGTTTGAATCATTTTTGGTGAGAATGTGTGTTCAACGGAAAGGTTCAGGGACTGCTCAAAAATGGGCGGGGCAAGTGGGGAAGGAAGAGAAGGTGGAACACAGGAGTGAATGAATGTGTGTGATGGACTGAATCCTAGGTTCCAAGGTGTTGGCGTTAGGAGATGGGACCGTTACGGGTGTTTGCTTAGATTATGAGAGTGGAGACTTCATATATGGAATCAGTGTCCTTAAAAGAGAGGCCAGAGAACCCCTTTATCCCTGCCACCATGTGCCAGCCTGGCCAAAAGGTACTATCCATGGGCCAGGAAGTAAACCTTTATCAGATACCAACCCTGTTTGTGTTTTTACCTTGCACTTCCAGATTCGAGATTTGTGATCTACACATTTCTGTTAGTAAGCCATGAGTCCACGGTATTTTATCACAGCACCTGAACAGACTAGGACAGTGTCCCTAAAATATTACTAGCTAAGACATACACTTGGAATCAGGCTTGTTTATGAAACCCAAGCCTTCCATACTTAAGCCTGACATCCCAATCATAGTTTCTTGCCGAGTGTGCAGCCATCACACAGCGGTCAGGACTGCGGGCCAGGCTGATGGTCGCTGTATGGTCAATGAGTCAACTAGTATTTCCTGCCCTCTGTAAGGCCTGGCATCCCAGCCTGCCAGGAGCTAGCTCTGTGACCTCAGACATGTTCCCCAGCCTTTCTTGCTTCAGCGTCCTCATTTCAAATACAGATAATAAAAAACCAGCAACTCTTCTGAGTGTCCTTTACTGTAAGAGGAAAGCATGTTAGAGAAAGAGCCTAATATTGTGGTTACATGCAATATCATCGCGCATTTAGAGGGACTTTGTTAGCGGTGGTGTTTTAAGAACTTCCCAATGTCCCCTCCAACTAGCAGAGACCTTCCTAGAAATTGCAAGGGTAGAATGGAAAGTCAGGAAGTTCTATATGATATGCAAGAAACTATGTCTGCTCACAGATCTATAGCCGGGGAATTAAAGCCAACCTCCTAGCAGGAAGACAAGCTGGCGGGCACCTCGTTTTCTTGCTGTAAGCTCGGGAATCACTGAGGACCCTCCATCTTGGGCAGAGAGCAAACTCAACACTGGATAACTCAGGATTAAAAACTATCAATAGCTTGTGACAGGCACTTCCTGAGCAGCTCGCCCTGGTCAAATAGCAGCAATCATTAAATATATGAGGTTCGCTCAATTTAATCTGTTCTTTTCATATAGATTGATTGGATCAGCAGAGTAATAGAACCAGGAGACAATTGACATTTCTGCATCCTTTTCAGACAAGCTGGAGGGGGGAGGAGGCAGGGAGATCTGTCCCGAGAACCCACCCAGCCTCACCTCACACTGTTCCCATCTGTGGAAGACTCAAAGCAGGCACTCAGGGGCCCCCGACTGGGGGACATACAAATGGGCAGGGGCCTAATGCATGTGCTTCTGTCTCTGAAATCTGACAGGGACACCACTGCAGTCTCCTCTCCTCTCCTGTCCTCTCCCCACCAGGTCCAGGCTGCTCAAATAACAAATGATATGTAGACAATCTTACAACCTTGAAAGGTAACAACCTGAGGAGTCCCCTCTACCCAGGTGAATAGCAAATGACACATGATCTTGGTGTCAACCTGAAATAGAGAGTGGTCTCTGGCAGGCTACACAAAAGTTTCTTAGTTGGCAAGTATGACGATGCGTGTAATCCCATTGTGAGACAGGAGGGTTGCCGGTGCTTACAGTCAGAAATAAAGGATGAAATTCTATTAAAAAGAATAAAATAAGATTCTTTAGGTAGAGTATGCCTAGGAAGATGTACCGTGGTAGGGTTTGCTGAGAAAGACTTGTAGGAACAGGTACAGCTAGGTTAGAGGGATCCCAGACAACATCACCTCCACGTTGGGGCAGCTTCTTGCCTATGACTTCCCTGTGCTCAGATGTCTCACAACTGGAAAGGACATGTCCCTGTGTCCCCTGGGCCGATTCTGAAGACTTATTTTGGGTGATGCAGAGACATTCAGCCCCAAAGGCATGAATCGCACAGTGAGCAAATGACTCCCTGATTTTCGGTTTTCTTTGAACCCTTTGGAAACAAGCAGAAGGGCCCAGCTGGGTACTACTCAGTCTTTAATACAAAAGTGTCCCCAGGCTTAGCCGGGCCTGTTTAACAAGGAGAGTAGTCCTCACTGGGCAATGGCCTCTGGCTAGAATTTCAGGGTTATTTCATTTTCTCAGGGCTGACTTCCAGATTTTCTTCTTTTTGTAGCAAAGAAGGGACAAAGTTGACGCATGCAAATAATACAAGCTTCCCTCTGGGGAACATTTATTAAAGTCAAAAGAAATGCATTCACTTAGAAGTGTATTGCAGTGGCTCTCGGCATGTGGGTGGTGACCCTTTTGGGGGGGGGTCCCACAACCTTTTCATACTGGCACCCTAAGATCACCTGTGTATAGGATATTTACATTACAATTAGTAACAGTTAACAGATTTACAGTTATGAAGTAGCAATAGAATACTTGTTTGGTTGCGGGTCACCACAACATGAGGGACTGTATTAAAGGATCACGGCATTAGGAAAATTGAGAACCACTCTATTAGGGGCTTGTTGCTCAGTGCTTGCCTAGCTCGTCCAGGGCTCTAGGCTTGATCCTTGCACACGAAAAAAGAAACCTACCATATAACCAATCAGTGTACATTTTATGAGTTCTTTGAACACATCTGAGATCTGGGAATCATGGTTGGGAACTGTCATCCCTACGGTACCTCCTCTCTGTTTCATAGTCAAGCGGAAAACTTCCCAAAGCAGGAAAGCTGTCAGCCTGAAGAGGATTTGGAGACCTGTTGCCATCTTTCTTGGGCTCAGTTTCCCAGTCTTTAAAATAGGTGTCTGTTGGGTAAAATCCTCTTTCAACTCTCCTAACTCGATGCCTCTGATGGTCTAGCCACACTGAGATGTCCTGGACCCCAGCCTCACTTCTACCCACTGAGCCCCAGACATCAAACACATCCCTCTCAGATTAGTCCCTGCCTCTTTCCTTCCATTTCTCCTTGTCCCGGTCCTGGGCTTATAGAACATTCGTGCTGGATCCAAATATGAATACTTCTGAGACACCAAACCTTACCGTGGTCTATGAGAGCTGCCACAGTCTGTGTCTCTGTGGGTCTGCCTCCTCCATCACTGCTTCCTGCTGCTGCCTGCACTACCCTTCTCTTGCCTTCATGTCTTAGCCCAGCCAAGCACTTTTGCTCACCCTGGAGGGATCCTTTCTCTCAGCATCACCTCTTCTGTGAGGCTTTTCTCAATCAGCTCACGGCTTTAGGCTGAGACAGCCTCAATCTGCTGAGCTCCTGGGCCACTGTGGTTTTTGCTTTTATCGGATGGCATCATTCTCTGAGAGTTCATCTCCCACACAGGAATTCCAATTTCTTTGTGTGCCCAGTAGTCATTGTAGGGACCAGCATGGAGTGGGCTCTCAAGAATACACGACCAACTCCTGAATGAACTCATGTACAAGTTACCTTTATCTCTATGTCATGGTTTCTGCTATCTCTCTCTCTCTCCTCACTTCACGGTCTTTCTCATCACGTCTCACTGTCTCCACGGGCACTAGCTTGTAATTTAATATGAATTTATTATCTAGTTTCATGCTGTAATAGTGACTTTTGCCTCACTGTGACGAAATACCTGACAGAGGGGACAAGGGAGGAGAGAGCTCTGCTGGTTCCAGGTCTCAGTTTCAGTCCGGCATAGCACGGAAGGTAGGGCGCTGTGTCTTTGTCTATGAAGCAGGAATGAGAGGTTGTTTATATTATGGCAAATCAGGAAGCAGAGAGGGTACCAGAACCAGGCTAGGTGTAACCTTCAAAGCCCTAATTCTAGTTAGCGACTTACTTCCGCCTATTAGGTCCCACCTCGGAAAGGCTCCCCAACTTCCCCAGCTGGGGAAGAAGTTCTGGAAACAGAAACCTGAGGGAGACCTACAGATTCAGACCAAACAGGGTTCCTTCTAGGAGGCCCTACGCTTCTGCCTCTCTCTCCCCGACTCTCTGCTGGGCAAACAGCGGTTTTTTTGGAAGGGACTCATTCTTCAGAAGCTCCGCTGAGCACGCAAAGCCCCTGGAACTCCACCTGTCCTATTTTGTGCCTTCTTCAGTCCAGTGCGTTTCTCCTTTTCCTGTTAGGTCCTCCACCCCAGCCACGTGGTGCCATGTGCTAGATCCAGGGATACATGGAGGAAAGAAGTGTCTATTTTGGTCTCTAGAAAATCACGTGACTTTGCTTAAGTTCAATTTTAAAACATGGAATATGACTGAACTTAATGTTAGTACTTAGGAAAAATGTTCACAGTAATTACAGATGAGCATACATATATGCAATTTATTTCAAATTTAGTAATACAAAAAAAATTCTGGATCCAAACATAACTATTTATAACTTGGCCAGGAGAACTCTGAGAATCCCAGTTATTTCCCCAGAATAGGTTATTCTTCATTATTCTTATTTAAGCAATAATGCATGACAGAGCATGAATTATGGCATATTAATTCTCACCTAGCATGCTATTAGGCTAACACTGACGGCTGGAGCTGTCAGTGCAACTAGGCATGAATTAATATCTAATAATTCCCCTACTGAAATGTCTTATTGAGATTATTTTATTAGGAAAGGTTATTCCTTTAGAAATGTTTTTAGATGCTGGGGAAGGGGCTCTTAGGCTGAAGGGAGGGGATGTCACAGCTTGTTACAACAGCCATTTCTGAAACTTCTGGCATCTCCAAAAACTATCTCTACTGACAAACGCATTGTCTTCTGGAACCTGTCTCTAGATGGGTGCAGTAGAGGCCCCCAGGAACCTGGAATGGACACCATCTTTTTTACCTTAGCTTGAGCTGAGGCACAGGGGTAGAGTGCCTGCCTGGAGTGCTCAAAGCCCTGGGTTCCAGCCCTAGCACTGAGAGAAGAAAACGAGGGAAAGGAAATTCAGCCTGTGGTCGTGAGCACAACACAACCTGGTGCAAATGTAAGAAGCAAGACGCCAGCAACCCTTCCAGCATCAGCGAGGACGTCACTGCGGCGTGGCAGAATGGGAACCAGCAAGATCTATATCTGAGGGACAGGATTCGAATCCTGACTACCACTTCCTAACAGCAAACACCACAGGAGCCCAAGTAATTGAGCCCTCTGTAGCCCATACTTCTTTAGCAGAACCATGTCAGAGACTTCAGGCAGCCCCCTGCCTCACAAGCCTAGTGTGGTACACAAAATTCAATTATCTGCAGTTCTGTAGTCTCTCTCCCCACCCAAATATTCCCCTACTGAAGCCCTTCCTTTCTCCCTCCCTTCCCCTCCCTCCCCATCCCTCTTTTTCTCTGTCTCCTCCTCTTTGCCCTCCTCTGTTGCAGATAGACTACACAGCCTTGTGCACGCAAGGCAAGTCCTCCACCCTTGAATGGCATCTCCAGCCTATTCCTATACACTTACAAAGAAGTATCAGGAGGTCCCCACAGACGTAAAGAAGGTACCACCTCCACGCTCTTAGATTCCCTGACATTGGGAGCAGCGGTGTAAAAAATAAACCTCTAGTTTTTAGACATCCCCCATTCTTGGATATTGTGTAACTGCAGCAGGGGAAAGAACCTCCTTCACTTTGAGAGCTTCCGGTGAACTCTTTGTTCAGTTGGTGATGGAGCTGAATGTTCAGAGGAATCTGTAAACAGAAGCCCTCAAGAGTATACTTCCCCAGTACGAATTTAATAGTTCAGAACACTAGTAGATCAAAAGATGGGTCCACCCCTGAGCCCCAATCCTTGTTTAGAAATCGCTGTGTGGCCTTGAGCAAGAGTGTTTCCCTCTCTGACCTTCAGCTCCCTTTATTACAGTTAGAAGAGTTGCAGGCGATCTCCCTTGGGACCATACCTAAGCAAACCACGCCTAGTGGTGATGGGAGCTAATGGCAGCTTTACTCATGCTCCTCCAGGCCTACGGCAATGGTCATATCCAGATGTGCTAATCACAGGCTCTGCTCACTGGCCTAGTCCATCTGGCACAGCACCTGCCGTGAAAACTGCATCAAGATGCTTTACTGCGACACCTGCCCTACAAAGCTACCCACTGAGCCCTCCCAACAAGGCACAGATTTTGGTTCAAAGCATATGGGCTAGCTTCCTACAACAAGCGGAGGAAGAAGGCTGGGAGTGTGTGCTCTTTGGCGCCCAAGACATCTTTCTATTCCGCCCACAGCTGGAAAGGCTCATAGGAGCTGACTGGGGGAGGTCTTTGTGTGTCCCACTCTCCAGACCCTCAATATTAGAGTAGTTATCTGCCCACGCGTGGACAAACACTAAGAGGTGATATTGCCCCCATATGTGTTACACCTCTTGACTTTGGTCTTGGCAGTTTGCACAGCTGTGATTGGCATGTGAGCACACCCAAGAGAGCTGCAGTGAGGGAACAGATGAAGGCTGGGTGGGGACTGGTTGTTGTCGGGTGACCCGAGGCCTGGGTGGGTGGCCTTAGGCCACAAGGGAGACAGACAGGTACAGCACGCAGAGAGCTTGGGTATAGAGTTTATTAGTGGGTATTGGGAACAGCATAAGAATAAGGAGTTGGTGGGGAGGAGGGGACAGAAGAGAGAAAGAAAGAGAAGAAGGGAGGAAGGGGAGAAGCGGGAAGAAGCAAAAGCTGCCCCTCCAGAAGAAGGGCAGACGGAGAGAAGAGGCTGGAGAAGAGGCAGGAGAACTGCTTGCCTGGGGAGGGGAGAGGGGGAGGGGAGGAATTGGGAGTGGACGGGTCTTATCTCTTAAAGGGACAGGGTATCCAGGGGACATGCTAGGCCAGCAGATCCCAACACTGGTCATTTGCTGACCGCTGCTCCCCATGGTGAGCTTCCCTGGAGCCTCCATCTCAAGGCTGATGATGATCTCCAATAAGACCTTGAGGTCCTATTATCTGGAGCCTCCATCTCTGCTCTGGATTCTCGGGGGTCTTCCTGTTTGACTCAAAAGTTGCTAGTCTGTGTCTACTTTCCTCCATAAACACCAAGAGATCCAGTGTTCTTTGGGAAGTCTGCGGGTTGCAGGAGTCTGAGCTTTACCCATCCTTGATCTGGCTCCACAGGAAGCTGCCTTAGCTGTGACAAGGCAGAACTCAGTCCTCCTAACTCCAGTGACCCTGTCTTTACCTGTGAGGTGGGTTTGGTTCAGTTCTGATCTTAAAAGTGCCCACTGATGCCTCAGGCGTGCGCTCTTTGACACAGTCCAAAACTGAGCCTTGGGTATAAATTGGCCTCATGGTTTTGCAATGTGCACTCAGCTGAAGTGATTCTGGTGATCCAGGAAGGCCAAGGATCTCTGTAGGAGAGTGTCATCCACACCATTATTCAGGACTTCAGAAGACAGACTTGATTGTTGATACATTTAGTTCGTATGCACTGAAAATGCACTTTTTAAAAGTACTTCCTTAAATATGGCATTTTTCTGCTGGGGTTTTTGCTTTGTTAAAATTCCTTGTCCAAGCAAATGCCTTTAATCCCAGCATTCTGGAGGCAGAGACAGGCCGATCTCTGTGAGTTCGAGGCCAGCCTGGGCTCCAAAACTACACAGAGAAACCCTATCTCAAAAATAAATAAATAAAACAAACAAAAACATTGTCTATTCACATACACTGAATCCAAGACTGGCCCAACGGGAGGTGGCTAGGGCTTTGCAATTGTTAGACTACCTTCTTAAGAAGGTACTGTGTCTTGTAAGTCTCCGAAAGGGGAACGTCAATGTCTTCTTCCCAATCTGAAGGTACTGGGCTTCCAGGAGCAGCCTCCTTGGTGGTATGTGTCTCCTCCGGTAAACAGCTGGGCCCTCCTTGGCAGCTGCTGCCGATTAGTAAATTACAAGGTCAAGATTAAAAAAGAAATGACTAAAGAATAAAACCTTTAGTCAGGCAATTTGAAGTCAGGCTGGCACAATGAACACCTGTTGAGAAAGCCCATTATTAGGAGCCGGGGCTCGGGGTGGAAAGAGCGCTGTGAATTCATTTTGATTGCCTCGCAGAACTTTGCATAACAAATGATCTCCAATGGGGGGTGTCCGGGGACTTGAGCTTGGGGGAGGGGGAGCGCAGATTTCATTTCTAGCAAGGTAACATAAGCTCTGCCAGGGACATTAAAATCTACCATTGACTGCCCTTGTCTGTATCCCTCTGTTTGAAACAGATTGTGCATGCTAAGGTTACCCTGTATTATGCTTCTGGGGGGGGGGGGGAAGTAACAATTGATATCAAAATCTTTTCAGAGAAGTTGAGAAAGCATGAGGTCAGAGACTCGTGACTCCGGGATTGTTAAATCATTTATTTATGTCTGTGTCTGTGTAAATGGAGACTGGGGGATATGCTGTGTGTTTTAGGCAGCCCGTGTTTTAGTTTTCAAACACCACACACAGAGACACACATACAGACACACACACACACACACACACACACACACACACCCCTAATACTTTTTTGTAAGAGAGAAATAGTGTAATAGATTTGTTAAAAGTGAATTTGCCTGCTGCTCGATGACCTTTGTACTTTGTAATGTCATCAGAAATGAAAAAAGCAGACGTTAGGCATTAGCAAGGCTGAGGTTTAGCCACGGCGGACTAGATTGTGGGGGTGGGGCAGTGGATGTTCTGAATGCCAAGCAGTTTCATTCTTTCCTGAAAAGAAAGAGACTTCAACTCAAAGACATGGTGTCCTTCCTACCTGTCTGCCAGCCCCCCGATTAAATCTAGAAGCAGGCATCCCATCTGTTGGCCCAAATGAAAAGTGCGATATTCTACTAAGTACTTTCTATTATCGTTCAACTTAAAAGTTTCTTGGGAAAATGATCCTCGGTTCATTTGAAATTTGTCTGCCACACAAAAGGAAGTTCCCGAAAGCTTAATGCTGCTCAGCTAATAGACAGCTGGTGAGCTGGCTGTAAGCTGTGTTCTCAACACCTGACCGGTCCTACCCCAGGGATGTTCATGGCAGTATCCCTACCCCAGGGATGTTCATATATTCCTACCCCAGGGATGTTCATAGCGGTATCTCTATCATCCCAGGGATGTTCATAGCGGTATCCCTGTCCCATAGATGTTCATAGCGGTATCCCTATCCCAGGGATGTTCATAACATCCCAGAGATGTTCATATATCACTATCCCAGAGATGTTTATAGCGGTAGACTCCTATTTGTTGAGTCAGAAAACCAAGATATATCCCAAGAACAAGACCAAGAATATAAGCAAAATTAATTAAGACCGCTGTGAATTTCTGTCTCACCACCGTCCAAATGACTGGCCTCATGAAAATAACCAATGCTGTTGAGGGGCCTGGGGGAGGAACCTTGAGACACTACTGGTGGCATTGTGAATTGGTACAGTCCCTGTAGAAATCAGTTTTGGGGTTAAGACTTCACCCCAGCCCCTGGCATCCATATATCCAAAGAGTCTGGAATGTTTGGGTGGAAGCTCTATCCCAAATCCCCTCCCCTGGGAGTTGCCTTAGTCCAGACTCCACCCCCAAGAAAGCCCACCAAAAGATGACCCCTCCTCAGAGATGTTCAAGACCACTCCCACAGGGTAATTAAACAGCAGCCCAGAGAACAAACACGTGTTTTTTTGATCTTCCTGCCCAGTCTCATCTCTCAGGGGCTGGAGCGTTGGTATCCATTAAACATGGGCATTTTCTAATTCGGCTTGATTTGTTTCAGGTGATTATGTCAGCGGAGAGGTTTATGGGGGTACAAAAACTTTTCAATCAGTACTAAGGCTCCTTAAAAACCTTCGGGATAAACCTGTCAGATTACTGAGCTATCCCACACCTACAGACATACCGGAAGGAATCTAGGTCTGCTTCATTGAGATACTTGGGCATCCATGTTTGCCAAGATAGAGGAGCAGCCTCCGTGCCCTCCAGCAGATGAAGGGACAAAGAAAAGTGTGAAGAATAGTAGTTGTTTGTTTACTCAGCCATAATGAACAAAAGAATGTCATCTGCAAGGAAATGAGTGGAAATGGAGGTCATTGCGTTAAGTGAAGAAAGCCAGACTCACAGACTAGTATCTTGTACTTTCATATGCGGAATCAAGATATATACCGAAATTGGAATTCTTTTTCAAAGCAGGTGCTCACGGGGAGAGCATTTGCAAGCAAGCTGGGTAGATTTGCCCTCAGCTGGGTTATCCCATCGTTTCGATTATAAAAAAACAAAGGCAAGAAAGAGGAACAACCCAACTTCAAACTTTCACCTCCTTGGGGGCTTGGAAGTGTGGGGCGGGGGATGTGTGTGTGATGCTCACATTTGGAGGCTAAGCTGCAACCCGTTTGGAAAAACCGGATTTGGTTCATTTAATAAAATGCGATGTCAGTTATATTTATTATATAAAATAAATATATATTTAAGTGGGAAGAAAATTGTTTGGAAAGAGTAAGAGGGGGCTGGAGAGATGGCTCAGAGGTTAAGAGCATTGCCTGCTCTTCCAAAGGACCGGAGTTCAATTCCCAGCAACCACATGGTGGCTCACAACCATCTGTAATGGGGTATGGTGCCCTCTTCTGGCCTGCAGTCATATATGCAAACAGAATATTTTATCCATAATAAATAAATAAATATTAAAAAAAAGAGGAAGAGGAACATTGTGGTGAGCAGAGAAAGTACATGACCTACGTGTGTGAAAATGTCATAGTGAAACCCAATGTTTTGCATGACAAATATACATCAACAGAAAGTAATAAATTAAAAAGAATATAAACTAAGTCTTGATTTTTTTTCCTCTAGGATTTTTTTTTCTTCTGTGAATAGGGATGCTGAAAGCTACCGGTGACAGTGTTTTCCCCACTGACATCGCATTTTATTAAATGAACCAAATCCGGTTTTTCCAAACGGGTTGCAGCTTAGCCTCCAAACGTGAGCATCACACACACATCCCCCGCCCCACACTTCCAAGCCCCCAAGGAGGTGAAAGTTTGAAGTTGGGTTGTTCCTCTTTCTTGCCTTTGTTTTTTTATAATCGAAACGATGGGATAACCCAGCTGAGGGCAAATCTACCCAGCTTGCTTGCAAATGCTCTCCCCGTGAGCACCTGCTTTGAAAAAGAATTCCAATTTCGGTACAATTCGGAAAGTCTTTGGGGGTTCCTCAGCGATATTAGATAATTGAATATAGCTTTCTCTGGTTCGGAAAAAAAATCTCCCATATGCAACCCCCCCCCCCGACGCCCGCCCCGAACTCCCAACTCCCTCAGCGAACTAGTCAATTCTTATGACAAAGTTAATCTGGAGCGTGACTTATGGAGTCCCAGTGGGAGGTCACTGGGGCCGGTAAATATGTAAACAGGGCTTTTTCAGTTTCCGTTTCGCATGAATACAAAATAAACTGCGGCCCTCCGCACGCTGGAAAGTTCTTCCTTAAAGTTAATAAAATCTGTCAACTTTCATAAAGGCCAAGAGGAAGGGGGTCCACAGGTGCAGCCGGTCGGCCGAGGCTGGGGAAGTCGGGGCAGCTAATACAAAGCCCTGGGCACCGCGCGCCTCTTTCCATCAATTCTCATCAAGCGTTATTAGTCATCTGCCGCCTCGGAGGTGCGTCCGCGCTCGCCCCGCAGAAGCGACAATGACATTTGGCCGCGCTGCAGGTGCGGCTGTGTGTGGCCGCGGCCGAGTGGGGCCGCCTTTGTGGCGTTCCGGTTCTTTGATCTGGGCACAAAGGGCGGCGGAGCTGCAGCCCCTAGCTTTCTGCTCGCAGCTCCGCCCGCGCGGGAGGGGGACGAGCCAGGAGGAGTGGCAGGCTGAGAGAAGGGGCCGCGGGAGGAGGGGAATCCATAATATTTATTTCAACAATAGCTTCAAATCTTTTTAAACATCATAAGAACACGGCTCATTAAGCCCACAACAGCCTTGAAATTGTATTATAAAACCGCAAAACAGAAATCAATACATTTGCTAGAAAGGAGGTAATGAAATATATTGAGTTGCCTGAGAAGTGGTTTGTATGAATCATAATATTATTATGTGTGCATCAATTCCATTCCAATACTTAAAGTTAACCAGCTAGCGAAGAACACCCTGAACCCTCGTTAAACAAACTCTCCCTGCTACTCCCCCGGACGGCGCATCCTGTAATAACCGAGGAAGGGGGCTAGATCAATGTTACCCACCCTGGGCTTCAGCTGCTCTATAGCTTCCTGGCCTGATCAATACCGCCTCACAATGGCCCGGGGAAAGCCGTGGGCAGGCCCGGAACTTCAGGCTGGGGCTTCTATCCCGAGCAACGCCACCGCCAGCTCCTCGAAGGGGCTCTGGCCAGCTGCTCAGCCCCTCCCAACCCAGGCCGCAGCTTCCGTCCTGCGCACCCCTCTGATCAGGAACTTCTGGTGTCTAGGCTTTCTCTACCGTACTAGGCGTGACGTTTCCAGTGGTCCCAAGCACCTGACACTCACCCCAAGCAAGGGGTGGGCTTCAACCTTTTTTTCTTCCTTGCTTTTCATTCGCAAATAGATACTACTTTCTTCCTTGTAGCCGCGAATTGAAACTGACCGCATTTTAATCCCTTCTCCTTACTATTTCTCCCAAAGCAGGACCCGATTCTGAAAGGCTGTGTACACAGGAGTCTGGAAATCAGACGGTAACATGGTTAAAGGGCTGTGGAACCTAAAGTTTCTGCGGGTTGAGGAGGAGGTTCTCTGAAATTAAAACAAACAAACAAACAAACAAACAAGCTGGTTTTTCTAAACTTAAAAAAAAAAAAAAAAAAGCAAAGGTCGGGGGGGGGGTGGGCTCCAAAGATGGAGGTCTGGGAACTGGAGCCTCTTTCGGGATGCTCACTCAATAAACAGTATAAACCACGAAAATGAAAATGTCCTATATACAAGCAACTCAAAAGAGCCTCCAAAACTAACAGCTGTCATTCTGTCATTATGTCAGAACTAGTAGGGTCAACCAGAGACAAGTAGAAAGTAGGGTGATCAGAAAGGGTTCAACTTTGCAGAGGTAGCCATCAGTCCCCAGGGGGTTGTCTGAGGCTATAAGATAATGCTCCTCTTTGTCCATCCCCTGGCTCCACCGGTGGTCTTCGCTCTGTGCATTGGAACCAAAGGTTGAAGCAGGAGGAGCTGTGGAGTCCAGGGGCACTGGCCACTTTATGAACAAGGTCACATATAAATGGACACACATACACACAGAGACAAACCCTCACCCGTGCACAGACGCGTGCACACACCCAGCCAGTTCCAAGACCTGGGACAAAGTTTTGCCTCAGCAAACACTTCAAAGTACAGCTGGAAGGCCCGAGACGATAGTTCCCTGCCTCTGCAAAAGATTTGGTTATGTTTGGGGGTATTCTGAGTTAGCATCACCTGGGAGGGAGGGAACGATTGGTTTCTATCGGGTCAGGGAGGGGTACGCTAGGGACGCCCCATCCAACAGAACCAATTTCAAATGACAAAGGTGTTTGAGGGGTGGAGGCCTAGGCTGAGGCTGCACCCCACTGTTTCTTTCCATAGTTCACAGTGTTATGATTACCGTTTCAACCCCAGTGGCTTTGACATTCTATCCCGGGAAGGGATAACTAAACGCTGAGGTCCGATGCTCCTCCTTGGCTCATGCCTGCGACCCAAGCTTTTCATTTCAGCCTCCGTAGCTAATCATCTCACAGCCATTGTCCCCGCGTTCGGCTGTGGCTCCAGCCCTGGGCTCTAGAGTCAGGGACACTTGTACACAATCTCTTTCAGATTCACGCTTACACGGCTGCTCTTGCCCAGCTCGCTGGGGCTGGCTGTGGGGCTAGCAGTCCACGGCTGGTCCGGAATCACAGAGGAGACAGACACGGAGACTCTCGTTTTCCCGTGCTACACCTCCCCGACCCGTCCCCTATTCCTCTTCCCCACCTCCTTTTTCTTTCTTTTCCCTCCCCGTGGCCTGCTCTCTCCTGCCCCTCCCCCACTGCCTGCTGTCTCCTGCCCCTCCCCCACTGCTTATCCCAGAATTGATCACCCCTGCCATTCTTGCCTGCTTCTAGAGACAGACTTTGCAATGACCCGTTTCTGCTCTTCCTGGCTGAGAAAGAACAGGGGTCATAGAGACAGCATGAACACCATGTCTTTGCTTGGAGAGGGAGTGCCGTTCTTACCACACAATCCCAGATAGGCACAATTAGCTGGCTGAGGCCAGGACTGGCCACCCATTGACCAGGCAGATGGTCACCTGACCCATGACTGAGTCACCTCAGAGCCCCAAAACTGATTTATTTTGAACCCAGAACACTAAATAACAGCCCCACATTTTTGCATGAGCTAAAACCTACGGAAAATGTCCTGGTTGTTTTGAGAACAAAACTAGGAAGTAATTGGTTCTGCGTTGGGTTTTTTTTCTTCAGATTTTCTTTAAATAATTTTTTAAGATTGTTTTCAAGTCAGGCGTGCACCCGAGGAATGAAACACGAAGAAACACTTAGTACAAAATTCTCCGCACTGCAGTGCAGAAACGCCTACGAAAAATTAGCCCTGATGATTTAATTTTGAAACTTCAGAGGAAGAAGCTCAGTGACAAGAAAAAGGATTGCCCAGGCCTAACATATTAAACTAACTTAAACAAAATAACTCAATCACCCTGGGAGTTAGCATTAGCCATAATTTGGTTTATGGAACCAATATTGAGTAAGAAAGTCAAAATGATTTCTTTCTCTGTAAATTTTTTGGGGGTTTGTTTATAAATGCAGAGATTCCATCATAAAATACATGAGTTTTCTTTAAACCAAGCATGCAAAACATTAGGAATTCCTCCAAAATGGCAAGCAATTTATTCTTGTTTACTCTATTTATTGCCTCCAGGGTGTCCATAAAGTCTGGAAACATAGGCAAATATAAACAATGTGATCAAGGACATCTTCTGTCATAAAAAGCAGCTAATAATATCGAGATCCCCAAGCCTTGCGGACATATTTGATTATCTCCGCCATATAGGCAGTGCATGTGAAAATCCAATTCGCATTTCCCAGGTTATATTCAAATACACAGTATAATTGGGAGTAAATATGTCTTCCTCTACATAATAATGGATTCCATTTATGCCAAGTGTTCTGGAGGGCAGAGCAAATTGAAAATGTGTTAGTGTAGAAGATGGTTTTGTGAAGCGAAGAATGATCGCGAGAAATGATGGCTCCTGACGTGGTTTTCACAAATTGGGATTTCTCTAAATCAAGACACAGGATGATGAGTTGATGATGATGATGATGAAGATGAGGGTGGCAGTCCAAGTTCCCCGGGCTCTGTCATGTGGCAGATGCTCAGCTACGCGACATGGTTCAACTCAGCGGAAACACCTACCTGTTCTGCTTGAATCAGGCACGGTTGTAGGCACAGCGATGCCCTTGTTTTGCTTGAGTTGAGTGTAGACCTGGGAATTCACTAGGAATGAAGTATGTCAGATCAGGAAGACTACAGAAAGACAAACATCTTTAGGTTGTGTGACGTTGTTTGGAATGTTCTTTCTTACTTCCCTTTAGTGTCAGGCAAAATTTCTGTAGGAGCCAAAGTCCTCGAATGAATTCCTATCAGCTCCATTGTTAGGGAAGCTCTCTTAGTTTCCAAGATTCCAAACTCACACATGCTGACATCCCACAGGGGCTGGTCACTCTACTGGAAGCTTGGTCACACCGAAACTACTTGAAAGATACTTTTGAGTGGGCTGGTGGTGGTAATGGGCACCTTTAGTTCCAACACTTGCAAGGCAGAGGCAGTCACATTTCTGGGAGTTCTAGGCCAACCTGGTCTACAGAGAGAGTTCCAGGACAGTCAAGGCTACAGAGAGAAACCCTGTGTCAAACCCACCTCCTCAAAACAAAGAAAGAGAGAGAGAGAGAGAGAAAAAGAAACCTTTGAGCCGCTTCCGAAGTTCTGGCTCAGAGTTGGAACATCAGGCGTTTGACACATTGTCATATGCCTCCTTGGGATTTTTCATTCTTGAGAGTAATGGTGAGATCATCTTCATGTGTTGCCATGGCGTCTGAGGGATAGACAAATGTGCTTGAAGACGTGTTGAGTTAGTGATTACATTGATTGCATTAATAAGTCGGGACTTATGGAGCTGGAGTGAGTATTCTGTGTTGGCCGGAGCACTTGTCCCCATTTCCAATCTTATCCCCTCAGCCTCCCTTCTTGCCACTGACCCCACGCTCACCGGCTGCACATCAAACCATCTGAGTTTAGCACACTGCCTGAGTTAGAGCCTATACACACGCGTGCGCACACACACATACCCCTGGTTGAGAGGGCGCAGGTCCGAGTACCTGCATGTATGGGGGGCATCTGTGTTTGCAGATGTGTGTGTCTTGCTAATCACAGAAGGATTGGCTTGTCTTTCTACAACCCTGCAAATCTTGGAGATATTCTAGTTATCATTTTCAGCAACCGAAGCAATATTTTGATCGAAAATTGCAAAGGAAAACGTATTTGGGTACCAAAATTTGTGACTGAGTGCGGAAGGGAAAAGTAGCTATCATCTAGAAGAGAAACGACCGGCGTCCATCTCTGCAGCTCCTGCCCTGACTTCTTAGCTAACATTCTTGTCCAGGCCCTAATGGATGGTTTTAACTCTCCTCCAGTCACACAGCTCTGGCTTTTTGGCTCTTTGCTATCCCCCACCACCACCCTCTCTGAGGCATGTGTCTTTAGCTGATGTAGCTTGTTGGATGACTTCTGTCCAGGAAGCAGTCTCTCCAGATTGCTCCACACAGGACTAGGGCTCTGGACAAGAGGCAGGTAAAATGGGGGAGGCAAAGCTACCAGCAAGCATTGCCTTCAGAGGCACAGCATATACACACCCCAGCCTGAGTGTTCTGACTGAACCCAGGACCAGGACTCCCCTCTCCTCACCTGTGGAGGTAAAGAGTGCACCCCTCCACTGTTAAAACCCAGAGCCCCACTTCTGGTTTTGCTGAGTTTGACAGCTCAGACTTGACACCTCCTTGGGAAGGCTGGAGGTTTGATATTTTCACTATCTGAAGTGCAGTTCCAAATATCTCCCAGTTACACGTCATCCACCATGAATCCAAGAAAGACCTTGAGCCTAAAGGGAAGGGACAGCAGATGTCCCCTCCGTGGTTGAGCAGGTGGTGTCTGGATCTTGTGAGGCTAAGGTGGCGCCATCGTAAATTGTCTCTATACCAATTTTGGTCTGCAAAGCTCAGGCAGAGCCTCAAAGATTAGATCTGGGATAGAGGGCATGTGGATTTCTCAACTGAGGGAAGGAGGCTGCTTCAGGGACTGCTGGCTAGGGCGGGGTTCCCAGTACCTTCGGGCTCTGTAAAAATTATCAAAGATTGCATCTCCTCTCCTCAAGAAGACCTTTGGGATGGGGGCTGGGGGCAGGATTCCAATCACCCACATTTCACCGAAACCTCCTTTGGAATTTAGAAATTCTAGAACGATGAGGGCCAGATCACTTCTCTGCCTGAGGGGAAAAATGCTTCCTGGGTTCAGGTAATTTCTCAGAGTTTGCGACACCCACTCTGTGTCTCAGCCTTTACAGGAAATCATGGCTCCAAAAGGCAGAGCTCTAGACATATTGCAAGTTCTCCCTGAAACTTAATAGTTGCAAGACACCGTCAACGGTGGACCTGGCTCCCTGGTAGACCGCTTGCCTAGAACCCTAGCTTTGGTTCCTAGCACAGCAAAACAAACAAACTGGCTTCTGCTTCCACTTTCTGTGATTCTGTTTAGGTAGCTGATCAAACAGGCATCATGGAGGCAAACCAGCTGTTTCCCCAGATTCTTGTGGCCGTCATTCTTGATCCCTGAGACCTGATTGTGAGGCAGAATCCCAGGGCAAAGTCCTGCAGGCTGGCGGCAGAGCGCTGATTGGAGTTTTGAATGGCTGTTGAATATTAACCCTGACACTGTCCTGGACAGTAAGTCTCGGGGCCTGCACTGTTGACTTTGGGCTGGGCAGTCCCTTTAGATGCCCTGTGTCTTGGGAGGCTGGGCAGCATCCAGACACTATCCTGTATCCGTGTCCTCTCTAGTCATGACAGCCAAAATGTCTCTAGGTGTCTCCAATGCCTCTTATGGGGTCAGTGTTAACCAGTTGAAAACCGAGCTTTCTTCAAGGAGAAAGCCATGTAATAGATATTTCTGCTCCACTTGAGAGAGGACGTGTGGGAAGAGTGTCTTTCTGGATATAATGTAAAGGAAAAAAAAAAAATGTATTCTCTCCATGTAACAAAATGTTAAGCAGCCACTAAAAATGTTTTAAAGACACTTTGGGAGCTCTCCCCTGCTTGATGTGAAGCAGGACAAGACAATGTGGGCACCACCTGGATTCTGCACGATGTCCACATCTGAAAACACTAAAAATGTCCCCAAAGGTAAAAGCGCAACAATGAAAGCCATAGTCATTTCTGGGCAGTAGGATAATGTAGTATGTACTTCCTTATTTAGCCTGTGCTTTGCCAAATGATTCACCTCATATGCATCTTGCATTGCACAACACCAGCTATTCCCAACTCTGGGCTGGGAAGCCGCACACTGCCATCCTCGGCTCTAAGTCTGGCTTCCTTCGGCACCGCACCGGAAGCAACCCCTTTTTCCAGCCATTCCTGTGACCATTCCGCTGCTCATTAAACATCCACATCATTGGCTTCACTCTGGGGCTGAGGTCCCAAGGTCAGAATTGTTTACACACACCTTGCTTCCCAGTTGGGGCACTATTTCACTTACTTCTCCCTGACCCCAGCACTGCGCCAGGGGCTGGGACATTCAGTGATGGGGAACAGAGCGGGAGTCCCCGTCCTTAGGAAGAAAACGGTGAATCAATAGACAAACGCAATAGGTACAGACGATAAGGTAAGACAGCTCCAGGGTAAGAGAGTTGCGGAAGCAAACAGCAAAAATAAGAAACCAAACAGGTGCTGAAGACAGTCACTGGGAGAGAGTGCAGCTTAATTAAGTTGAATGGTCATCCAAGGCCTGCCTCTCTTTGCAAAGAAGTGAAGAGTGGAAAGACTTGTGGGAACAAACTGACAAAGCCCGAAGTTGCAATTTTGCAGACAAAGGGGAGAGTAGTGAGGGGTGGAGTTGGGGTGTGGGTAGGAATTGGGGGTTGCCAAGAGGCAACAGGCAGCTTCCAGGCTCCTGTGTCAGTCTTGGGTATAACCTACAAGGCGTTATATTGGCAGAGGTAAATCCGATTTGGGGGCCAGGACCCTGGGATCTGTCTTCAAGGTGATTCTGGGATGCTAGAATATTGTCTACCTAAACTAGTGAGTCCTGTGTGCCAGACCCGAGTTTCATCAGTGGCATCTCAAGTGGTCTGATGGTGGGCAAAGTATGAGAAGAGCTAGCCTCAACCAGTACATTGCACCTCGCAAGACGGTATGGACAGTAGGCACGAGGGGACATACCTGTAATCCCCCATTCTTGAAATATAGAAGGATCTCAAATTCAAGGTCAGCCTGAGGTATACAGTGAGAATCTGTCTCAAAAAAAACTAAACCCAAATCAAATATATACACTTAGAGGAGATGGGTATTGTGTGATAAAAGATGACTGAACAACAAAATATCTGATTATACCATCACTTTTCTCTGGGACGAAGGAGCCACCATGTAGAAGACAAGTATAGACAAGGTTGTGCCCGTGGCTCTTTTCCGTGGACCGGATGAAGTATGGCCTTGGAATCTAGATGTGACTTTACAACAGTTCATCTGGGGGCAATAGATAGAGAATTAATCCTTTCTTTCTTTCTTTCTTTCTTTCTTTCTTTCTTTCTTTCTTTCTTTCTTTCTCTCTCTTTAGCTGTTTTGTTTTTTAAAGAAAGGAAAGTTCCAAGCCAGGCATGGTAAAGCACTCCTTTAATCCCAGCACGTGAGATGCAGAGGCAGGTGAATCTCTGAGTTGGAGGTCAACCTGGTCTACAGAGTGAGTTCCAGGACAACCAAAGTTACACAGAGAAACGTGTCTCAAAAAAAACAAAACAAAACAAAAACAAAAACAAAAAAAACCAAACCAAACCAAACCAAACCAAAAACAAAAAATAAAACAAAACAACAAAACCAAAAGAAAAAAAGAAAGAAAGGAACGTTCCTTATTAAAACAGCTATTTATTTGTGAGTGTGGTGGTTCATACTTTTAATCCCAGCAATAGAAGACAGAGGTTCATACTTTTAATCCCAGCATATCTGTGAGTTCGAGACCAGCCTGACAAATGTAGCAAGTTCTAGTACAGCCAGAGCTACATAGTGAGAAGAAGGAAAAGGTATTTATAAATATTTACGATGCTGGGTTAGTGCTCCACATTTTAAAAAACACATGTGCATCCTGGGAGCTGGTGAGAGCTCGGCAGGTCAATACAATTCCACCAATCCTGAGTTTGATCCTTTCACCTCCACACATGCTCACCTTTGCTCACCCACTCTCTCACACACACCCCCTGCAACCAAAATAAGTTTAAAATCCCTCTGCCTCTCTCCCTCCCTCATGTGTCTGACTTCTCACTTTTTTAGGTGCTAGCTGTTGCTGGTTTCAGGAAAGATCCCGCCTCCTTCCCTTTCTCAGGGAAAAGGTTGTGCACCTTTGTCTATCCCGTGGGTCTCCCTACTCAAGTACTTCAGCTGACCCGGGGCCCCTAATGGGCTTGTCCTTTGAAGCTCATGGGCTGTGATTTCTAGCAACCCTCTTTAATCCTGGCATAAACATTGTGTTTCCTTCAGATTGTTTCAGAAGCACCAAGAGTTAGAAAAGGTCCCATCTCCATCAGCATTCTGCGGTAAAAGGATGTGGGTCCATCAGGGCAGAGAACAAAAGCCGGTGGACGTTGCCAAGCTTACCCCATGACGGTCAAGCCCACTGACCCACAAGCTCTCTCAGCTCTGTAGCAGTCTCCAGGAGAGCCAGAAAGGAATGACTTGCTCCCTCTTCTCTGAGAAACAATCACTGTGTTCCTTTTCTGCCTGCATTGTCACTGAGAAATTTTCTGTGGAAGGATGCTACTAGTTCAGGGATGGCCTTGGCTGTCGCAGTGTCTGGCCTCGCTGGCTTGCCCTGCTCCACGCTTAGGGTATAGATGCTAGCATCTTTCAGCAGCCACCGGTGTCCTCAGGCATTCATCCCTGCTGAAGCAGCAGCTCTTACTTGGAGTCTGGGGGCCGCTCCCCTGGGCAGTCTGCAGGACAGTAGGCAGCAAGAGCTGGCTTGGCTTTGGTCACAGATGTTTCCCTGAACCCCCAACAAAGCCCTGGGCTGGAAAGGTGTTGAATACTTGTCATTCCAGGATTGAGGAAGGCTTTTGAGCTCCGTTCCCAGGTGTGGCCATACTCCAGTGTCCTTTGCATCCTTCTGGACTCTTCCCTGCATGGTTCAGGCTTATACCATGACCTCCACGGTGTAGGGTGTTGTGAGCGCTGGGGAGTAACCCTGACGCTTGCCAACCTGCCTGATTTAAGAAGTGTTTTCTGTTGCTATAGGAGAACTCCCGAGACTTGGAATTTTATGAGGGAAATGGGTTAACCTTGAATAGTGGCTCTCCAGGCTTGGAAGGTGCTCACATCTGACCGGCTGTCAAGGGAAGGCTTTGTGGTAGAAAGAGAGCAAGAGAAAGTCAGAAAGCAAGAGAAAGTCAAAGAAGTCACACCTCTCTCCTCTGTCTGTCTGTCTGTCTGTCTGTCTGTCTGTCTGTCTATCTGTCTTTCTGACACCTGCTTTTGTGCAGTGAATCCATTCTTGAGGCAACTGCATCCATCCCTTTGTGAGGGCAAATTGCCCACCACTCCAATGGCTTCCAAAGGTCTCAGCACCCTGAGGACCTCACAACACCTTTATGGGGACTAGGGCCAACATGTGTTTTCGAGGGGACAAACCACTCCCAAACAACAGCTCTCACTCTACTGTTTGATGTAGGGAGGCGAGGGCTGAGGACAGAGGGAAAGTAGGTTACAGGTGGGAAGGGAATTCTGGGTGGAACCTGCTCTTTCTCTATGACCATGATGATCCCGTATAGGGCTTGCCTAGCCTGGGAAAAGCCCTGGCCAGAGACCTGCACTGAAGAACACAATTCTTCCTGGATTAATGCCCTGCTCTGGGAAGCTAGCCTGTTTATGTCTTTGTTGTGACTGAGCCTGAATCGAACCTTCTAAGGACAAAGATGATAGAAGTTTCTTGCCAGAGGAAAAGCACAATTTCTGGAATAGTGATTTGACTACCTCATTGATTTGTGATAGTGATTTGACTATCCTGGCTTGTAGAGAGAAATCTCAGATATCTTCATATTTACCGGATGTCTTATTTGTGTAAAACAATGGCTTCCCCTAAAACATTTCATATGTGATGGATACAGTGCACTTTGATAGTGGTCACCCTCTTCATCTCTTTTATTCCCTCTGCTCCTTCCATTGGTCCCTTTCTATTGCCATGTCTTTGAGATAAATCTAGATTACTCATGCAAGACAGATCGTACAGTATTTGTCTAAGTCTGGCTTATTTTGCCTAATATGATTACCTACATTTCCATCCTTCGAATGGCATTATTTCATCCTTCTTCATAGTTGAATAGTGCTCTACTGTATATATCTATCACATTTTATTTATCCTTTTCCTAGTCTGAAAAATCCTGAACATAATTCTTCTAAAAATGTATTAGTATGTGAGGTCAGAAGACAGCTCTGTGGAGTCAGGTCTTTCCACCCACCTCCACAGGGTTCTGGGGATTACGCTCAGGTGAGCAGGCTCACAAACTAAATGCCTTTGCTACTGAGTCATCTCCCCAGCCTAGATCCTGAATATAACTTTCCTCTGTTGTTTACTCAGACGCTCCAGGCAGATCTTAGAAAAGTGACAATTCTCCAGACCTCAGTTTCTTTTTTTTTTTTTTTTTTTTTTTTTTTTTTTGGTTTTTCGAGACAGGGTTTCTCTGTGGCTTTGGAGCCTGTCCTGGAACTAGTTCTGTAGACCAGGCTGGTCTCGAACTCACAGAGATCCGCCTGCCTCTGCCTCCCGAGTGCTGGGATTAAAGGCGTGCGCCACCAACGCCCGGCCTCAGACCTCAGTTTCTTAATCTGTGATGAGGAGCGGAGCTTCCAAGTGCCTCATCCCCTTCACCAGAGTCAGAGGAAACAGTTTTGGAAAGTACAGTTTGGGGGCCCAGAATAATCCCCACAGAAAGCCTGGCTTCCAGAGTCCTGTTCTTTTCTGAACAGCTCCAGAGAGAACTCCCTTCTGCAGGGAGCTGAGGTTCTGTCTGATTCCCCTCAAGGCGGCCTCATGCCATGAACAGCCTTGTTGATGTGTCAGGCAAGCTATCTTGGACAGTTTGGGGAGGAACTGTAGGAGTCCCGTAGGAGCGAGAAGCACTTAGCTCCCTCTGCCACAGCTGTTGAGATGTGGGAAGCAGACAACACTCAACTGACTGAAAAATATCCCTGGAAACTAGAACGTTGGAACGAGAGACCTTCGAGTTTTAAGTGCTGGCAAGACTCTCACTTTTGTTGGCCAGGCTACAGGAGCCAAGCGAAACACTCAGTAGAGCAAGTGGCGGGAGTCTGCAGGCTGTGGCTGCCTCCCCAGGCACTTTTAGAGCTCTGAACACACTGCTTGTTCAGTTGGTGGAATCTACTGGAAGATCCCCCAGGGCTCTTCGCCCTTGGGCTTTTTCTCTCAGGTCCTAGAGTCGCACCTGGACTTTTTTGACAACTGGTAGTTGTGCCTCGGACCTTATTTAGAAAGCTCTTTGCAGATGGACGCTGTTAAGATGAAGTCTAGATACTTCAACATGGCGGGTTCTACATCAGAGAAGAGGATAAACCCAAGCAGGGGAGACAGCAAAGGCTTGCTATGTGCTGGTGTTGAGGCAGAGGTTAAAAGACCACGCCCTCGCCAGGCGATGGTGGCGCACGCCTTTAATCCCAGCACTCCGGAGGCAGAGGCAGGTGGATCTCTGTGAGTTCGAGACCAGCCTGGCCTACAGAGCTAGTTCCAGGACAGGCTCCAAAGCCACAGAGAAACCCTGTCTCGAAAAAACCAAAAAAAAAAAAAAAAAAAAAAAAGGCCACGCCCTGAAGTGCCAAGTCTTTCTGGCATCAGCAGAAGCTGAGGTAGGCAGAGTAAATGCTCCCTCAGAGATGGTATAGCTCTGCCAATGTGAGTTTAGACCATGCATCTCCAACCCAAGACCCTCTGCTGTTCCATCTACTGTCAGTATCAGGTAGGGGAGCTGAGGGTGGATACACCTTGCCATCCCTGAAACTGCCTGATGGTGCTTTACTGAGAGGCGGAGACTGAAGAGACAATCAGGCCCTCTGGAATAAAGTCCTTGACTCTCCAGTAGGCTGTTAGAGGATGTCTGTCACAGCTACTTGTGCAATGGCTGACATCCTGCCCACCATGGCCACACAATCTTGGATGTCCAGCTCCAGGAACCACAAAGTAAATGAGCTCGATAAACCTCCAGTCTTACTGCTTCTCATTTTTTTGGACTGAGATCAAGTGTCAGTGTTGTACGTGAGGGCTTGCCTCACACCCTGACCCCCCAAAATGCTCTCAGTTTCTGATATTCTGCTGTAGCAACAGCAAACAATCCTGTCCTGCCAATCATTTCAGGGCCTGTCACATCCTAGACAAGGGACCCAACCCCACTCTTAGGGTCCCCAAATGTCCTAAGTTTGAATGACTCCCCTAGGCATAGTCTTGATTTTGCAGGAATGTTCGAATATAGCTTTGTGTAACGGAGAAAGTGTGGACTGCGAGATTGTTTTTACACAGAGTAGAGACACAGCAGCTGCTCGTGCCTGCAAGTGTTCCCCTCCCAGTGACAGCAACTTGTGATGACTGGATGGGTGGCATGCAGCCTGAAAATACACAGGAAGAAAGAGGAGCTTGCGGGCAGGCACAACCCCACACATTTCTAGCTAGCTGGAAGGATCATTTCCTACAGGATTTATCTCGAAATTTTAGTAAGGTTTCTGTGAATAGGTAATAATTCTCACATGCAAAAAGCACCCCTGCACCCCGAAGAAAGATGCTGGAATTAGGGGGAAAAAAGGTCTTCCCAAGTAGTCCAGGCTGGCCTGGAACCCGGGATGCTACTGCCCCATCTCCCGCCTTCTGACATGTCAAGCCTGCACCACCAAGTGAACCTCTGCATTTTCAGTCTCCACCATGAATCCTAATAAAACAGGAAGTTTCTTCCGTGGACAGGTGTTTGCAGAGCAGAGCATTTGCTTGTGAGTCCTAGCGGAGTCTTTGCTGGATACTTATATGTAGTATAAATAGGAAACGTGAAAGTCAGACCAGGACGCTGACTTATATCTCTCTGCACCTGGCGGTCTAACCAGGGAGGGACAGGCAGCAGGTTCCTAGGGAAGATGTGTGACAAGGGAGACCAGCTCAGTCTTTAAGATCTCACCTCCATATGTGTTCTGGAGTCAGGGACTCTGGGTTCAAATAGTCGTCGCTTATCAAACGTGCGTCCTTAAGCACTTAACGCAACCTATCTCTGCGTCAGTCTCTTCTTACCCACCGAACAGCTCTCCCACTCTACCGCATCACGTGGGTGTCACAGAGTCAAATTTTAATCCAAGTAAAGAGTCTGGGGTGGTGACACTTTACTGAACGCATCTTACAGAGGGAGGTGACTTATCAGGAATGTTGAGCAATCACTTCCAAAATCAACAGCATAAAACACTCAGGTGCCAGTGGCTGGGGCTTGGCGGCTGCAGGGTGGGCTTCTCCAAGAACCATTTTTCTTCTTCCCAAGGCTCGCTGGCACGGTGACTAGCAAAGGCACAAGAGCACATGCCGAAACATGTCATATCCTGAGGCCCAGCCTTGAAACCAGCACACCACAGTATCTACCTTCTCTCCTGGCCAAAGTGAGTTCCTTGAAACCTAGAGGCCACCAAGAAGCATGACGGAGGGAAGGGCGGCATAGAAGGAGAGAAGAGCCGCTGGTACCATGGTAACTGGCTTGTCCTTTATGAAAGCCTGCCTTGAGAATCCAGACTGAGACGGTGTCGGCTGACCTGGAGTCTTTAGACTGACTTTGGTATCCCATTTCTGCCCTCAGATCTTAAGGGTTAACTCAAAGAAAGTCAAGCTCTGGACCTTAGACATCTATCCAGTCAAACAAGTTCCTTGCTCGTTGCTCAGTTCTGGAGATCAGGGAAGTGGACAGATGGGGTGGCGCATTCCTGACAGCCTGTCTTTCAGGAGGTCAAATGCACAGATTTTGTCAGTTTGAGACCAGCCTGGGCTACATAGCAAGACCTTATTTCAGAAAAACAAAAGGGGGAAAAGAGCAATTTAAGTGACTGTGTTAGAGACGCGTGGGCATCCTCAGGCAACCTTCCTATGGGAGCAGTGTCTTCTTTTCCTTCCCCCTTTGTGCCGTGCTGTGGGGACCTGAACCCAGGGCCAGGTGCAAGTTAGGCAAGTACTCCACCAGCCCAGCCCTGCTGAGAAGTTGTCCCTGAGGGCCCTTCCCAGCATGCCTTCAGAGGACTTTCTGCAGTTAGGCATGGTAAACCCCACACGGAGTCCAGTGCCTGGGATGCTTAGAAATGGTAGGATTTGGAAGGGATGTTATCTTAGTTACCCAAGAGCTGGGCCCAATTACCAATGGGGGAGGGGTCTTAAAGGGACAGGGTAGCTTGCTGTGCAATTAAACTTCCCGCCACTCACAGTTTCTGTTCCCGCTTTTACATCAGTGTGTGTTCAAGGAGGAATCCTCTTGACAACCGAATGGTGTTAAAACCCTCCAAGTGGAAGCAGCCTGGCAAGCAGAACATACACAGGACAGCACTGGAGTCCAGCTGATGGCCTCCTTAGGGGCAGAAGGAGAGCCTAGAAAATGCTGCCTACTGGACGCGTGGCTGCAGGAGAATTTAGGGACCTTAGTCATCACTCTGGCCAAGTTCTGACGCCAGTCCTTATTCTAACGTGTCAGCTGAAAAGCAGTCAGAAGACCTTTGTTGATGACCTTCTAACTTTTGCTGTATTTGCTTACCCCCTCCTAATAGGGTCTCCCTGAGTAACACAGGGAAGGCTTGTAACTAGTGATCCTCCTGCCTCAGTGTTCCGAATTCTGGGACCGTAGGCATGTATGACTGTACCTTGAGGCTTTAAAACAGTCTGTCTTTTAAACAAGTTCTCACTCTGCAGCTGGCTTGGAACTTACAGTGATCCTCCTGTCTGCCTTCTGGGTGTCTGAATTACAGGGCATGCACCACCATGCTTGGCCCTTGAACATTTTTGTGCTAACGACCATACTAACAGATGTGATGTAGGGCACACACATGTGCACACTGACACAGCTGAGACCAAAGCTTCAGGAGATAGTGTCCCATCCAAGCAGAATGCTGGGGCTGGCCTGTGACTTTGATGTCACCACATCCTGAGTCACAATCCAGGTTGAGAAATCCTGGTCATTTCAAATGTGTGGGGTGCCTAGTAAGGATTAGGGATAAGGCCTCAAGAACTCCTTCCAATTTGCGTCTACAGGAAGTAGCAGTGGTATAGAGAAAAAGGCAGCCAGGTACGCTCAGGTTATTTTATTTAGGGCGTGTCACGGGCTTGAAATCATCAGCTTTCTCCTGTGCAGGATCACAAGATTGTTGGGGGAAACTGAAGCTTGTGCTTCCCATTCCTTTGGGAGTGGGTCCACTAAAGCTTTAAAAGGGGACACCTAAAGCATTGAATAAGTAAGTGGAGATGTTTCAGTAACAGGAGACCATGACAGTGGCAGGAATCCAGAGGGAAGCGATGGGTTGATGATGGCTGTCTCACCTTGAACAGGACGAGAGGGAGAAACCCAACCCCTGATCAGACCAACACCCAAGAATGCCCAGGCATTCTCAAGCTAGGGACAGCTCTAGTTCTATTGTTTTAGTGGCTGAGTTTTGATTTGTTTGCTTGTTTGTCCACACGTCTGTGTGGGTGTCGGATCCCCTAGAACTGGAGGCACAGAGAGCTGTGAGCTGCCAGGAGAGCAGCCAGGGCACTGAGCTGCTGAGCCACTGAGCCATCTCTCCAGCCCGCAAGTCACTGCCTTTTGGACCTCAGTTTTATCATCTGTCAAATGGACTTGGGTGACTCAGATACAAGATGGGGTACTTAGAAATGCAGATGTGCAGAAGAAGTACCACAGGCCTACCAGGTCAGCCTTCCTTCTCCTGTTGTGAACGTCGGGAATTAAGTGGCTGCAGTTACAATCTCACCCGAGTTCACAGGGGCCATCTGGGCCTCCTACCAAAGGGAGCCATGATTATGATCTGTGTCTCCAGTCTCATCCATGCCCTGGCAGACTTCTGTGTCAGGATCTAGCTGTGTTTCCTGAAGCTGGGAGGTCCCCTCTGCCTCCGACAAAGACAGACTGATGTGGAGCTTCTAACTTTGTGATCTGTGCATCTGCAAAGTTCTCCACAAAAAAACTAGGTAAAAGCCTGATCCTGGAATTGCCCTCCTCGGGGCAAAAAGTGTCTGTTCCTGGGGTGTCTGTAAGAGCCTCATGTTTACTATCTCAGTGTCCTGAGTCACAGAGGGCCCAGCCAAGTCAACACATCATCTACGCGTCTTTGTTCAACATAAGCTCAGAGGGTTGCAGAAACCCAGGGAAACAGTTGAGAGGAAACCAGACTCAGTAAGGATCTAGGGGCCTGGATTTAGCCCGGGTTCATTTTCCTTCTCTGGGATTTCCTGTCCCTTTTCTGGATGTTTCTATCTACCCATGTTCCTTGGCAGTTGGTTTAAAGGCCATCGGCTCGGCGGTAAAAGAACGCCTTACTCAGACTTGGGCTTAGTTGTTAAACTATCAACCACTGCTGAATCGTGTGGATCTAAAGCTAGGTTTATAGATCTAAGCTCTCAGCCTCCGTCAATCTCATCTTTCAGTGGAAAAAGAACAAGCTTTAAGACTAAGCTTAAAAGCACACCCACACCCAAGAGCCTCTTAAGGGGCAAGTCACTGGGACAGAGGGCTGCTTGGGGAAACAAAACTGAGATGGATTCTTAAGGACGATAAAATAAGTGAGCCCCAAATAAGGCCTGCAGTGTTAGACTGCAGTTAAAATTTAACAATATTTTAAAATGTAAATTATCTGGCATTCTCAACTGTACAGGATGGGGGGCAGCAAAGGAAGAGACAATGGGCTAGGACGAGATAATTTACTCGGTGCTAAAATTCCAGGAAGTTTGTGTTGATCTGGGCCCACATGTTGTTTCTCTTCAGCACAAACCTAAGTCTTTATCTTCCTATTAGAGTGGAGAGGAGATTTTTCTACTTAGTCATTTTTACAGTTGGGATTTTTACCGCTTTCATCAAACAGAGCTTGTGAGATTGGCGGCTCTTAGCGCTGAGATGAAAATATTGGGAGGGCTCAGTGGGTCCTGTTTTGTTTATTCTAACAGTGCAGTCTTTGATCTAAACATATTTCCTGGGGTCTGGAGCAGATGACCTAATTCCTGTCTTATCCTTTTCCACTTTTTTTGTGCATCTCAGATTGCTGCCTTTCCGAGGGACCCTTTGAAATACGCTTTATTTTTTTTTTTCTTCTTCCCGCTTTGGTACAGCTCTCTGTCATTTGTTTCATTTGGGGTGGAGTGTGTAACTCCCAGCAAAAAACCCATGGCTTTGTTTTTCTAACAGAACTGCGAAGTTCTAACGGAGTGGGAGCCCTTTTCCCTTTTTTTTTTTCTTTTATACTTCTCTTTCTTGACATTCTCAACACGCCAAAAGCAATAAGCAAATAACCTACTGCTAGCAGTCCATGTTAGCTGCTAATCATTTCGGACTTTCTGTTTGAACACTTTTAGAAAACAAATATATAACTAAAAAAAAAAAAAAAACGCTGTTGCCTCCCCATGCCCTAACAGCCATTATAAATCTGAATTGGGAAGCTGGGACGTGAAAAGCCAAAGCCAACTTCGGTAGATCTGTAAGGTCCTTCTTTCCATATCCCTGCGCCCTCCTCCTCGAAGGACATCCCCCCCCCCCACACACACACACTTGAGGATCTTTAGGTAGCTTCCGCCAGCAAGGGTGGTAACTTCTTTTTCTCCCCAAGTCACTGTCAATCATCAACTGTTTTTCCAAGGGTGTTTTCCAGGAAGGGAGGCCCTTGTTGGGGGAGGAGAGGAAGCAAGGCAGGGGGGAGGGGTGGAGGGAATCAAAAAGGAATAGCAGGGCAAGACCCTGACACAAGGGGTTAAGAAGCAGAAACAAGTCCTTAAAGTTGGTAAATTGTGGACCGTTGGCACCGCTGAAATTTTGGGTATCTTCACCAACCACATTTTAAAAAATGTCACCAAAGTGAGTATTTTTAGTTTTAAAATTTTATGAACGTTAAAGTGTCGTTCCAGTCTTTAGCGACCTTTCTTAGTTCAGCCAACCTGGTTCCAAACAACCGGGTTGTCTCTCAGGTTCCAAAAGGGAAAAGAAAGCTTAGTGGCAGAATTGGAGATGGGTAAGGCGCGCTCCCATCTTCTGCCGGGAACCCACCCAGTTCCTGGATGAGTATCAAAGGCCAAGCATGTGTTTATCCCTGGGCTCTGCATTTTCTGTGTTTGGAATGGATGTAGAGGGAAATGGGGCAGGTAGTGATCGATATATTAGAATGATAATCAATCAATACAGATAGGTCCGAACAAAAGGCGGGAGAAGGGGCGCAGGGACACTGGGACGGCGGCCTAGGAGGCCTTGGAAAATCTGGCTGAACCCAAAGCTACTTTAGTTTGTCTTAACTTGCTTGCAGAAAACGCTAGAAGAGAGGTTCGGGGGATAAGAGAAAAGCGCCCGCCCCTGCCCCCTCGCGGAAACTGCCTTGCAGCCCTCTGGGAAGAGCACCGCAAGCGAAACTTGGGGACCAGGCGGGCCTGCAGCAACGTGTGAGCGCGGGCCCAGCGGCCGCGCGGTGGCCGGGGAGGGTGGCAGAGGCGCTGTCACTGCCTGGCCCCTCACGGTGGCCACAGCCCGGGGATCGCCCCGATGTCACCAGGCTTCAAGCCGGAGCCAGGAGCGCGGCGCCAGCCCCCCCCCCTTTTTTGCATACGAGACCAGCGAGGCCGTCGCCTCTCAGCGACCGAGCATCTGACCTCTTCCTTCGGTGATCACTCCTGTAGGAAAAAAAATGTTGCAGGCAGGGCAGCAAGAAAACATTCCGGGGATGAATGGGAACCAAGGCATCCGCACTGTACCCCTACTCTACCCCCTCCCCCTGGTTTGGAAGCCCAGTCAGGTGACGTCTGATCCAAGAACAGGGGCTTTCCCTAACTGTCAGTTGGACGCTGAGGCTGAGTTGGCGCTTGAAGCACCCTAGAGGCTTTCTGGGCTTTGGAGTCTAGGGACAAATATGGGAGTTTCTGCTGGGAGTCCTCACCTGGGTACAGTCAGGTTTAGTGAGAGTCATCTCCTCCCTGAGACAAAGGAGTTCATTGGCCCCTGTGCAGACAACTTCCACCCTGTCTGTTGCTTCCCCTAAAATTGTGCACAGAAGCATGCCCCCAGAACAAAAGGCAGAAAGAAGACTCAGGTGAACTTGGATGACAAAATGATTCAAGTTGCTCCTACAGATCTGAATAATAGACTTTCATCCTTTTAAACATGTATGTGCTTTTAAATGCCTAAAAGACTAATTAAATAAAGAAAATATTGACCTCCTGGGTTGAGGCCCAGTTTCTGAGTCAGGTTATATAACCCCGCTGCATGGGGAATTCTCCAGCAAGGCGGCTCTCAGTTGCCTGAAAAAAAACAGGCCACAGAATCAAGTGAAACGGAACTAGAATAGTTAAAGCTGAAATCTAAGTCCACAGATCACGTTGGAGGGAACTTACCTGTCAGGATGAGGTCTCCAACCACAGCTTATATCCCCCCCCCCCTCTTGGGAGGTGGAGTGAGTGGGAGAAAAGTGGAAACTAATATACATTTCCAAACAAGAAATGGATATTGAAGAAATAGGTAGATTGCCAGATCTCAAAAGCAAGCAAGCAAGCAAGCAAACAAGCAAGCAAACAAAAAACAACAAAACGGGGGGGGGGGGGATCCAAACCAAAACAAAAATGCAGGCCCATGCATGCCCGTTTCTGTTATGCCTTTTACTATGTCTTTTTTAGAGGAGATACTCGCTTACACACGCAATTTACAGCTACCTGGGGAAATGGTAAACTACTTTTAGGGGCCTGGCTAGAGAGAAATGCAGTCTAAAAACACAGACACGGGATGCTGTTTTATCTGTTGCAAAAAAAAGGATGTATTTGATTACTTGAGCAAAATTACAGTATCTCTGTTGTTAGTAAGCATTAAATGTTAAAGAAATCGGAATCCCTCCCCGCTTCTATCTTTCCAAGAAAGTGCATGTCACAGTCCGTTTTTTTCTCCTTCCTTACCTAATACAAAATAAACCAACACTATACTCGCTCTCGGTCGAGAAGCATTTGCTCTTGTGAGAAACCTATGTACATTTTAATGAAAGTGATATTTCTTATTGTATATACAAGAGCATCGACATTTCTCCACTGAAGGTTGTTCAAGATGCTATCATTAGCAGCATTGTGAAATTCCAGCACACGTTTCCTACTGTGAATATACCCTACAAGGCAAAAATCCTACGTCTCAGTTTCAACTACCAAAACAACACTTGTGGTTTTTTTTCTCTAAAGAATTCTGCGTGCTTATTACTGTACAGAAACTTATTAACACCGAAGATGACTCAAGTAAAAAGCACAATACGAATAGCAGTTCAAAACGGAAATGGTTAATTCTATAAAATAAAAACAACAACAAAAAGCAGGTTGAAGTTTAAAATAAAAATGAAAACAAAACCAAAAACAAACAACAAACAGACAAACACAAAACCCAAACCCTTCGAATGTTCAGCCTGTACTTAAAGTCCTTCCCTTCAATCTGTTTGGAAAGATCAGACAATGTGGTTGCTGATAAAATTTCCCAGCAGGATCAAAGTGTACATTTATATACAGACTTTATTAGAGATCTACGCATCACGGAGGCATTGCATCAACACCAGATTCATATTAAACTGGATATAGAAAATAAGTTAATGCCAGATTAAGACCGCCTAGCAGGGCAACTTGTGATTGCCATAAATGTTACAGCAAGCTTATAGCACTCTAGTCCATTAGTATTTAGTCCAAAATACAGAAGACCAAAGTTAATGCTTGCATTCTGTTTGCAAAGCAAGGTTATAGCACTAATAAATAAGCTTTCTTAGAACTCTAGAGGTTGAATAAAGTACAAAAGAATGTCTTCATAGTGTAGTTCATAGTCCCAGGGGCCAGAAGGGAAGGAAGGGGTTGGGGCAAGAGGCAACCTCGGGGCAGCATTCTGAGTGGAAATGCTCCGGCATCTTTAGCTTGTGACTATCTCTTTGCTGTCCTCCACGAAGCGGGTGAAGCGGAAGTTGGTTCCGTTCTCGCTGCTTGCCATTTTCTCCAAGCCAGCCAGAGGAGCGCTGGGTTCGGAATTCCCCAGTTTTTCCACGTTCCCTGTCAGCCCGCTGATAGGTGAGCTGCTCCCGCTGCCCAGGCTTCCAGGAATTGGAGGGATGCCACCGTTCTGAATCACAGAGATCTCGTTGGCCTTCATGGCCAACCCGTTGGACAGTGCTGCCGTGTACTGGTTCCAAAAACTGGACGGATCCCCGCTTCCTGACCTCGCGGCTGCCAGATCCTTCTGGAACATTTCTGGGAACTTGACAGGATTGCCTCCTAGAAATGTCATGGGGCCATCCACGGAGAGCCGCCGGCCCCGGCGTGCAGGGGTGCTGTTCCACATGTGAGTGCCCATATGGACCTGGGGACGTGGGTTGGGGAAGAGAGAGGAGAAGAAAAAAAGAGTCAGAAGCTTAATAGCTGAATCTGTCTCAACTCATATCCCAAACCTTGACATAGCAAGAGGCTTAAATGTCTATTCTTATTATGTAACAGACAGGGGGAAAGACACCAGGAACCATCCACTCCCAAGGTCTAGTAATAATGTGTTTGCTCTCTGCACCCCTGGGCTGGCTGGCTTCTTCCTGGGCAAAGAAGCCTTAGTTACTCTTTTTTTATTACCCGTATTTAGCTTGTAATGGCCTCAAGCGAGCCAGGCAGTCTCGGATAGCGCCTTTCTGGGTTAGAATTGTTATGTCCACTCTCATTGCCGTGCTAAGTATTGTATCTGACACCCTTTACCCTGTAAATGTCCTTCTCAGATGGGAAGAAAGTAGCCCTCACTGATTGCCCATTGGAGGGCCCCGCACACAGAGAGAGGAAAACCCAGAAAGTAATTATTCATTTCACATTACTGGCAGCAACCTCCAGAGAAATACTCTGTCAACAGAAAAATGTACACAGCAAGAGTGTTCAACTGTTGCTCTAGAACGAGCGTGTTTGCTTTATTTCCAACACATATCAGTAGGAAATGTCGTGTGATCAATTATCATAATGCCCATTAGCGGAGGAGTGATGTTACCGTTTCTAGAAAAACAAACCAAGCGGGACTGCAGTTATGAAAAATAGCTGCATATGCCAAAGGAAGCCGTAATTATTAAGTGATATGGGCAGTACGCAGGCCACATGGAGGTCTTTAATCAATACCCCATGGCAACGCCAGGCTGTCTGATTTGGTAGGTAAAGCAATTCATTTGGTGCACTTAGCGAGACAGCAGAGAAAGGCTGCTACTTTGCTTAGGTACCAAATTATTCAAGGCGTGGTGACATGCAGCAAGCTACAGGCTGCTCTTGTCCCTGCCATGATCCTGACCTAATAAGGCTCCTTCATATCCCCCCACCCCACCTCCGCCCACTCCCATCAGATGCGTGCACCGGGTCCCCTTTCCAGAACCTTCTCCCCGACTATGCAGCTGAGGGCTCCAGGAGCATGCAGCAGCAACAGCAGCCAAGGGCATGAGAAAGGGTGATGGGTACAGGCAGAGCAGGTACCTTCAGATTGCCTTTTGTTGTGAATGCTCTTCCACAGATAGTGCAAGCAAAGGGCTTCTCTCCAGTGTGAGTTCTCTCATGGATCTGCAGGGCACTCGAGGAGGAGAAGGTTTTCCCACACGTGTTACAATAGTGCTGTTTGGGAGTTCTCCGGGGCAGAGCCGGGAGTAGAACTGGGGATGTTGAAGAGGATGACAGAGGCCCCGAAGGGATGTGACCAGTGGGGGCATCCTTACTGTCCTGAGGAGAAACGTGCACAAAGCCGTTGACCTCCGTTTTGATGAGAGATGACAAGGAGTTGGCGGGAATCACCGCCGAGTTCTGATTGGGGCCGAGGCTGGAGCTGGGCTCGAAGAGCTGTGATGGCAGGTCTCGCATCTGATGTGTCAGCATGTGCTGCTTCAAATTACCCTTTGTGGAAAAGCCACGATTGCAAACTGTGCAAATGAACGGTCTCTCTTTGGTATGACTTCTGTAGTGAATGTCCAAGGCACTCTGACAAGCAAAGGTTTTGCCACAAATGTCGCAAGCAGTGTTTTTAAATTTACCCCGGTCTCTGAAAGGGAAGAGGATTCCAAGGGAGTCTTCTTTGATGATTTTCTCGGCATGACTCGAGGTCAGGTCCAAAGCGCCCCCGTTCACTGGGGTGGGAGACAGACCATTGGCAAACTCGCCCGGCCCCACTCTCTGTGGCTTCTCCTCCACACCGGGAGACTTGTGAAAGTCTTGAGTGCTGTTGGAGGGAGACAGAGCCTGCATGGAAGAGGTAGACTCGGAGATGGCCGGGCTGCCGGCACTCTGGCTCTCCATGTCGCCGCCCACGGAGGATGAGTCGTTGGTCAGCACATCCCCTTCCAGCGACCCGTTCTCCACTGACTTCAAGCTGGCCTGCAGCTGCTCTGCCAGGCCAGCATTGATCATCTTCATCTGATTTTCCAAAGCAGCGATGCTCGAGCTCTCGAGGGGCAGAGGCGACGAGGACAGGCTGTCTTGGGAAGCATCGGCTGACTTGGGTGTATCCGGGATGCTGCCGTCAGGACAGTCTTCCGTGTTCTCATCCGAGAAGTTGTCTATGTCATCGAAATTCTTCTCATCGAATGAGCCCGTGTCGGACTCCATGGACTCGGGGTAGCTGTCAGGGACCGGGGTGTTAGGGATCTGACCCCCCATGTGCATTCGAATGTGCTGCTGGAGGACCACCGCGTTGGTGAACTTCTTCTGGCAGATTGGGCAAGAGTGCTGCACTCGGAGTGGGGGCATAGCCCGGTGGACGCTGTAGTGGGTCTTAAGGTTGCCTTTCGTGGTGAAGGCCCGGCCACAGATCTTACACTTGAAGGGCCTCTCCCCGGTGTGCGTTCGGTAGTGCATTTTCAGGGCGCTCTGACAGCTGAGGACCCGGTGGCAGATGATACACTCGTTGGGGTCTGTGGCCTTCTTGTCAATGTTCTCTACCAGCTGCTGCAGTTTCGATGTCTCTGAGGCCTGGGCTGAATCTAAGAGGCCCCCAAAAGGAAACTTGGCCTTGAACTGCTCAGACATGAGAGGCAACAAAGGGTTGGTGAAGGCGCCCCCCCCTGGGCCACCATCAGCCACTGGGGAACTCAGGGCACTGTTGCCTGCTGTTGGGACTGAGCCGATGGCCATACCAGCCTCTTCACTTTTTCCACTGAAAGGTGGCAGAACAGACCCTTCGCTTTCCTCTGAGAGCCCACTTGGGTTTCTTGTGGCCAAATCAGGGGCCCCAGAGTCACTTTTGACTGAGCCTTGGGGGCTGGCAGCAGAATGGCTAATAGGGATGGGGGCTGGCTCTTCTGTCTTGATGAAGGGCGTGAGGCTTGGAAGGGTCGGGGGCAATGGCAGGCCAACGGAAGTGGTCAGAGTGGGCAGGACCGGCTTGGTGTCTAGCCAGCTGGTGACCGGCTTCTCCGGGGGGATGGACATCCCATAGGGGATGCCGGTGCTTGTGGGGATGTTGTCCAAGTGCTCCGGTACGGGGTAGGGGTTCATCTGGATATGGGGGTACTTCTCTTTGTGGCGCTGGAAGTGAACTTTCAGGTTGCCCTTGGTGGAGAACCTGTTCCCACAGATGTTGCACTTGAAGGGCCTCTCTCCGGTGTGGGAGCGCAAGTGGATTTGCAAGGCACTGTCACTCCCGAAGACCTTTGCGCAGAACCTGCACTTGTGTTTAAAGAATGCCTCGTCTGAAGTACTTTTTGCTTCAAAGGCAGTGACATTTGGTGGCTTGCTTTTTCTTTGCTGGGCCAAGGCAGACAGGGAGTTTAAATCCTCTGCAGTTGTTCCAACGTTGGGCAAAGGGTTGGGGAAAACAGCGTTAGCTGGGGTCGGCTGAGGTAGAAGTGGGTTAGATGCAGGACTTAACAGACTGCTTATTGCGAATGCTGGTGTCGATGACGCTGAGACTGCCGGGGAGCTGACATGGGAGGCACCAGCACTGGAAGCCACTTTCTCTGAGGATGGGGTAGGAACTGCCGCCGTCACTAGGCTCACGTTGGGAGAAGTGCCACTGCTGGGCGGGACGATGGTGTCGGAACTGCTCTGAGGTAGCTGGACTGGGGGGAGCTGTTTCACACCGCTGATGCTGGCAGATTGGCTAGCAAGGCTCTGTGCTAATCCAGCTGCCGCCGCCAGCTGCTGAGATAAATGGGAACTTAGTGTGGACAAGGGGTTGGCCGACGTTCGTAAAGTACCTTGAGAAGGACTAGAAGATGCTGGCAGGTCTGCGTTCTGAGACGCCAACAGCAGTATTTGGTGACGAATCTGCTCTATGAGCTGCAGCTGGTGGATCTGCTGCTGCTGCAGGGCTAGGAGCTGCTCCATGAGGGCTGGGATGGCCAGCTTGCCTCCGGAGGCCCCCCCACACCTCGCTTCCTGGGAGAACTGGGCCACTGCCACCTTGGTACTCTGGAGATTCTCGATGATGACGTTGCTGTTGATCACCGAGAAATTGCCCAGTGTTGTCAGGTCCCCGAGTTGAGGTAGAGAGGTTGTGATCGCTGAGGTACCCGTGGAGGAGCCGCTGAGGCAGCTTGGGGTGGTGATGTTGGTGACGCCACTCAACGTACTGCTGCTGCTGCTGCTGCTAGTGGTGACAGCTGTGGCCTCCACCTCCATGGACTCTTCCCTGTCAAGTCCTTTGTGTTCTGAAAGGTCTCTGCAATCTTCTTCGTCTGTTCTGGTCACTGTGTCTTGCATTTGCTCATCAGGATTATTGAGAGACGGGCCAGGAGGGAATGTTTTGGGTGGGGAGGCTGGACTTTCGTTGACAATCAGAACTAATTGATTCTTAGTGCAGTTCTTTTTGTGGAGCAGAAGATCTGATAGCTCAAAGAATTCAGCGCAGCACCGGCCACAGACATGGGCATCCTTGCTCTTGGTGGGGCGGCTTGGTTGACCCTTCTCTGTGTCCCCTATAAACATCAAAAGGTTCAGGGTTAAAAATGACACCAGGACAGACTGTCAGCAATGACTTGAGAAAGAGAGAAAGGGCCGTAAATGTTTCCTGTCTACAAAGCACCAAATGGAAGCCCTGAAAGTCAGGTAGTGTTACCTGGGCGTTTCGAGATTCCTGTCCAGATGGCATTGTGGATAGCTATGGCCTTTAGATAATTCATCAAAATATAAAATACCATGAAGGGAGGACACTGGTACGTAATGAAATTCCATAGCGAAATATTGATTTCCAATATTTTATACACTGATTGTCTACTTGCCGGGAGAGGGTCCCTCAAGCAGGCTGAGAACTTATTAGGCTCTTGAGTTTCTGTCAACCTTATTCATTCTCAACGGATGCAAAGATATCTGTGACAGTTTGTTCTGTCACTAAACTAATTTGTAGTCATTCAGCTTCGAATCAGTTGTTGACAAGAGGGAAAAATGCATACACATCACCTAGCTGGGGGCCGACAACTCCAGAGTCACCTCAAGCCCCTGCCTGGAACCTGAGCCCAGGCCGAGAGTGACAGACACAGTACAATCACATCAGCCACAGACCCGACTGTTTTAGAAGAGGAAGCATCACACACACACACACACACACACACACACACACACACACACACGAGAACACAGGCGCACAATCCCACACAGGTCTGTCTGGTACCTATGTACCACTCCTACACACACATTTGTCTTTCAGATTCAGGAAGGAGCCCTGGTGATCATTCTCCTTGCTGAAGAATATATGTCACTGTGCTCCAAGTGGCGGTGTTCTTAATGTCTCCTCGAAAATGGCCTTTCTGTGGATAAAAACAAGCATGCCATCTACAGTCCTGCTAAACAGGAGCTGAAGAAGAACGTGCTAGAAGTGCTCCATCCTGAAGGAATCGTGCTTATAGGAGAGTTTGCCAATTCTTGCCTGAATGTCTTTAAAAACACGTTGTTTCTTACTGTTATCAGTTGTTTAAAAGATTGTATCAAGCATATATATGTCTACGAAAAGGTTTCATATGTGAAAAGACATCATTTAGATACACACACATTCACACACACACACATATACAAAATTTAAAATTCCCTAGATTTCTTGTTTGTCTTCTCTGGCTGCTCAGGGGTCTTCTCACTATGACCCATTTGTAAATTAAACATCAAAATCTCCAAGTCCAAGCTAACATCCTATTCAAAGACAGGATGGCGTTCCCCTTGTTTGCTCAGCATGGGGAACACCAACTTCTGCTGTACAAATGGTGTGTGGTCATCTCAGAAAGCTGTGGAAAAAACTGTTGAATTCAAGGATTACCTCCCTGCATGCTTTTCTACAAAGCTGAATCAGATAATGGGTAGTTTCCATGGCTTCCAAATTGAATCTTCTAGAAAACTTGCAGGAGAAAAGAAAAAAAAAAAAAAGGCAATTGCAGATATGAATACATGCAAAATCAAAATGCTTCCTTTCCTCCCCCCCCAGTCAACTGCATGTCCACTCAAAAGAGCCAGAGGTTACCTTTTTGGATTAAGCATCTAACAAGCTAGAAGAGTTTTGCATTTCAGAAAATACAATTAACACCTAAACAGTCACTTGTGAAAATTCCTTAACTCTATCTGCCTGGAGTGACACGGAAGTCGATGAGGGCCCCTGGTGAAGTATGTCGACCGTATGCACGCTCTCCTCACTGGGAGGGTTATTTTAGTAGCTGAGTTATACTTAATAAGCCAGCTTTCCTAATCCCCATCTTTAAATCTACACAGGGTTATAGTGCAAAACGCGTTAACAACGCCAAACAAATCGCGGTTGTGGCAGAAAATACCGATAATGATCCAGTTTTAATTTAATGTTTAATCATTCTAATTGGCACCAGATTCCCATGCACACTGAAGGTGCTGTTTTAAGCACTTTCTGTCTCTCCCCCTGCCTTGAAATAATACAAACAAAATATTAAATGAAATTTGCTAAAGTTACACCGTTTCACTTGGGACAAAACGATGTGACAAAAATTCTGTTTAAAGCTTCGTATTTTGACAACTGATTTTAAATGATGCATCCATTTCGGATGCTTATTTTAAACTAGGAAATGCAATTCCTAATATATTCAACAGAAATGTTATTTCTTTCTCTCTGCACATTTCCATATGTAATGGTTATGTTTCCATCTACTTTTACAGCCAATTATGAAGGAACAAAAGCTATTCTGTTTGTTCACACATTTTCAACAAAATGCATTAAAACTATTATGTCAGCATGTTCTATTAAGCTCTGCATTCAGTGGAAAATACTTTTCAACCAGCTCACATTTATCAAAACATAAAGCCACTTTAAAACACAGTTTTGCTTGGTCAGCTGGGCTTAGACAAATAACGGCAGATTCAGAACTAAATAACTAGCAAGGGAAATCAGAAAACTGACTTCATCAATTGTACACATTACAATGTGGCTGCTTCAAATATTTAGCACATCTGTGCTCACGGTTAAAGGGCATTTTAATTCTTTATAACTTGCAAGCATCTGATATTCTCATAATATATAAGGAAAAGAATAAGAGGAGGTTCCTTTGGAGGGCTTAATGGATTACTACTTGCCCGTACTGGGATTCTGCATTGGTGCTGCTTCAAGCCTCACTTGAGAATTTTCAAGTTGTTCAACCTGAACATTTTTATATTTAGGATTATGCTAACAGGACGGAGATAGAGACGCTTGAAGACAAGTGCCTGCTGGCTTCTAAGAGAGAGGAGACCCTGTCTAAAAGTTGGCCAATATTTAAGCTTTGATTCCCACAATTTAGTAAGCTGACATTTAATCTCACTGTCCAATCAACTCATTTAATTTCCTGATGTTTATGATCATGCTGCCCTCACCCCTCAAAATCCTGGTATCTATTTTTGAACTCACTTCAGAAGCAGGTGTTGTTACACTCTAAAATGCCTAACTTTAAACCCATCTGCATTGTGAACACAGTTCCAGGGAAGCAGCTTAGAGAGAAAGAAGACAGGCCAGGAAACCAGCACGAATCTGGGGCTCCAACTGCTAAAAGAAATACTTTTAAGTTGCAATTAGATAGCAGGCAGGCAGGCAGGCAGGCGTGCACGCAGGCGCGCACATGCACAAACACACACACACACACACACACACACACACACACACACACACACACACGCCTGTGTTCTAGTTCATTTTTTTTCCTGATCCTATCCTCTGTTATCTTGTATCTCTCTCAATAATCTGTTAGTCGGGATAGTAGCAACTGGTGACCTCATTATCCTAACTATGGTTGCCTTGTTCCTCCTATTGTGGTGAAAATCGCATTCCAGACCTTGAATTCACATTCATTTTGTAATTCCAGTCAGGTAGGAAATTTACGAAGCAAGAGTTTTGTGTTTTTTTTTTTCCCTCAGCAAGCAGAAAAAGATGCTTAAAATTTCAGTTCTTTTTTGGAGGAAGGAGGTGTATACCGAATTAACACTAAAATTCCAGATGTGTAAGCTCTTGGTTAACTATTTAGGCCCCCAATTCCAACTTGTCACTTTTTCATCCTCTGAACCGAACCCAGCAGACTCGGAAGCAGAAAATAGAAGTGTTGCAGCCTCGCCATCTAGTCAGAAAACAAAAATAAAACCATGCCTCGCACAGAAAGGTTCAGCCAAGCAGGAAAGGAAGAAAAGGAAAACAACACAACACAAAACAAAATAAGTAGAAACCAACCACCAGGCTTTACCGAATTTAGTTTTCTTCTTTTGGAGCTCTGTAGAAAGGGCCTCCACTCTACTTCCCATTACCTTAAGACTACATTAGCATTTCTTAATAGAATTCAAACAATAGTGGAGTTGGGGCCCCTAATTTTAACAGGCTGTTCCTTCCCATGGACCTACTTGCAAAGGCGATCACGAACATATTTGATTGAATAATTCTGTATCTTTTTAATTTTTTTTTTAAAGACAGACTCTAAATGACCAATGTAAAGTTCCAGAAAAGCACACCATATGTTGGGCATATTTTCAGTAGTGTCTGAAGTTCCGTTTATGCGAAACGACAAACTAACTGGTCTCCTTCAAGTCTCAGTGCCGGCCCTGACCGTGTGAAAGGGTGCACGGGTAATCTCTGAAAAAAGAAGCACATGGACAAGACACTCTCCATTGAAAGCACTGGTCCCAGCCCACTTCTTGCTCACAATAAATAAAAGGGGAAAATGTCTTCCCCATGGATGAATCAAACTGAACACTAGATGGGGTTCCAACTGCAAGGGTTTGTCCAAAAACTGCTTTGTGGCTTTCCTATCCCAGTGACGCGTAAAAGAGAGACTCCTTAAGGCGAGATCTAAACGCTCACTACACAAACATTGGCAAAGTCACAAGAAACTAAATCCCTGTTGTTGGAGGGTGAAGCTGAGCTATGGGAATTACCTGTCAATCTTCCCCTTTGGGGGTCTGGCATCTGGGGGTGGCAGGGGAATAAGGTTAGGAAAAGAAGCCAAGCTGATAAGGAGAAACTAAAATAAACTACTAACTTCCTGCTAAGTGACTAGCAAGACTCAAATTGGGGGTCACTGGGAAGACACTGAAGGACATATTATGATCTGGACCTTGTCACCTCTGCATGGGAGGAGGCCGGCAAAGGTTAAAACAGCTCTACGCATGCAGGTTTTCTACAGCCTGGCACGGACTTTTTTCTTCTTGGGGGAGGGGTGTCAAGTCTTTTAGGTTAATAGTCTCTTCTTTCCCCTCTAAGGATATTTTGGAACGCAGGCTTTCTGCAATAGGGACTGTGCTAGAAAAACCATGTTTAAGCTGTAGAAGAATTTCGATTTTCTGGTTGCTACCCACTGGGCTTGGCTAAGTTTGGAAACCTGGAACCTGCCTGAGTCCCCCCCCCCCCCAATCGCCCTCCAGATTCTCAACCAGAAAAATGCGGGCTCTTGCCTTCTGAAGGAGATTGCTACTTTAAAACAAAACAAAACAAAACAAAAAAAACTCGAAGCCTCCAAACGCAGAGAAAAGACAGCTTCCCAAAGAGCACCCTATAGTTTGGTACTCGTGCCCATGAGCCAGGGCAGAAACTGGATGGAAAACAACAACACCAAAGGCTCGAAACCAAAGAGCCACCTTCAAGGAGTTATCCCCTGCCTGATCTGGCTTTGCTGTTTGTTTTCAATATTTTAGTAGGTATCTGCAGCCCGAAACTAATCTCGAAAAACAAACAAAACAAAAAAGCAGATCACTTTTTAATCATCCAGAATCTTCTATCTCACCAAACTTAAAAAAGGTTTGACTAAACACAAATTCTTTCCAACTGCCCTGTCTTGTGGGTGTCAGTAGTTTTTCTTCTTTTTTTTGTAAAGCAATTCATTATAGTTCTCTCTAACCTTTGGGGCTCAGAAATCAATGTGTGGCCATTAAGCTGCTTACAATGAGTAAATTACCTTGGTAAATAATAGAATTTTTTTTATTAATATGAGTAAGATGGGGTTTTCAGGATATTTCTTAGGAGAGTCAATATCTTATCTGCAGTTCCTGATGTTTTTACTTTCTTCCAATATTATCCTTAAAAAAAGCTAAGCAACAAAAGTACTTAAACGAATGAAGTCAGAATGGGGCTTCCAAGTAGCTTCAAGAATATTGAAACCATCGCCAAAAGGAATGAACACACACGCACACACGCGCGTGCACACACACCCTGGAAATCCAAACTCACAGAAGAGTAATCACATATAAAAGCCTAAGAGTACATATTCCCTTTTCCAAGAATTATCTATCTTGGTAAATAATCTTTCCAAGGCCAGTTATCTTTCTACAAGTAACTTGAGACTTGTTGAATATCTTTTAAGATATGGATCCTATTTAGCATAATCCTGGTTTAATAAAAAAAAAACAGAAAAAAACTTACAAAAATGCCCAAGGAGAATAAACTACCAATGTTCTAAGACAAACTAAATAATCCTTAAAAAACAAAGCAAAACTTTGAATTAAGCTTTTGGAATGGTTGCTTAGCATGGCATGGCTTTCTTTGAACAACTCAAAGACAGTAGACACTACATATACATGAATGAGGACAGACAGCCAAACAGGAGAATGGCTGCTTCAGGGCCACTGTGGCTGGGGCTGCAAACTTTTCTGTTTTGCTCTAGGTCAGACACTTTGAGGGACAATATGGAAGAAGGGCATAAATCAGATTTACTTTGCTAATATCTGCTGTTTCATTTTCTACAATCAAACCCTCCTGTGATAGGAGAAAAAGTAAGGCTGGCATTTGAGTAGGGGATTGCCTTCCAAAGTAAAAATACCAACCATCCAGCAACACCTTCTCAAGTGCAGGTTCTATGTAGGGAAAGAGATGGGGATGGCTGGACTCAGTGCAGAAAAACTGAGTTTTTAAAGCAAACTTGAGCCATGTCATGGACTTCCATTTCTATCTTATCTCACAACTGTTCCCGGATGTGGAGAGCCGGGTATGGCAGGCCCTCCTGACCGTCAACTGGTGGGGAGGGCTCTGCTGGAGGACTGCTATTACAGCACACTAAATCCTGTAACCCTATTACAAAACCTACCCTCTAGGCAACTTCTTCCAAACTTATTGTTCAACCATGTAAAAACAGTCATAACCTAAAACTATTACTCCTGAAGAAAAGGAGGGAGTGAGAAAAGGGCCTGGGAGGGGTGTTTCCTAGGGTGCTCAAAATAATCAAGACTTGTGGACAATGAACTAGCTTTTAGAAAGAAAAGGAGAATTAAGTGAAAAAGAAGAAAGAGAAAGAAAGGAAACTTGATTCAGTTCCCTAATTAACTTACCTCAAAGCTCAAATAAACTAAAAAAAATTGTACTAATAAATAATAATAGCGAGAGGTAGTGAAGCCCTTTAATGCTATCACTTTATGAGAAGCCTTAACTATTAAACATTCAGATCCAGACTCAAAGCGGAGAACTAGCAAGCATCATTTCTTCCAAAGCCCGACGTGGTGATTGTTGCTTTTTGAGATTTTTGCGTGGAAAATGTAAATAACCAGTACAAATTTGCAAAATAAAAAACCCCTCTCCTATCTAGTTGGTTTTTTTAAATTTCGTATGCAAATTGTTAACTTTAACAGTAAGGCTCATTAGAGACTTAAGGGAAGATTGGTTTGGGGGCGGCAGGAGGCCTTAAAAAAACTAGTTGAGAAACCCCACAAAAATAGTTCGAGTGGTCGCTGTGGCCTTGGTTAATCTCATCTGGCTTACCCTCGAACCGGTTCTTTTGGGATGGTAAACCGGGTGCGTTTCAAGGGATCTTTCCGAAGAGCTGAGAGAAGCAGACACTGATAAGGCTTAAAAAGTGCTGGGCAAACAGTTGCCTTAATGGGTCTTTGGTCTCCTGAAAAATGTCCAGGTATCTTACGCCAGGGCTGCCCTCTCCCAACAGCGAGGAGGAAGGAGCGTCCTTGCACCCAGAGCGGCTAGAGTCAGGCCTCTGGGGAAGGAGCCTGCGACGTGGGGCTCAGCCGTCCGCGAAGCGGAATGGGCAGAGGTGCGGATCTCAGGTCACGCTTCGGAGCTCTGCTGGGGTGTAGCTCCCACCTCCACACCCTGCAACGTCCCCCACCCCCGGGATTGAGGATCCCGAGAGGCAGCAGTAGCCGTGGACCCACGCAGCAGAGTCGGGCAAAGCGCCCGGTGACCCGGGGACCGAGCGACACCTCCGGCCTGGGAGCTCGGAAACTCTGCCTCGAAAACAGTTCAGGTCACGCTGGGGTCGGAGGGGTCTTCCCTCCGTAGACCCAGTTCCCTGCCCGGGTGTGTCCTACCCTAGGCCATAGTTCGCTCACACAAACTTTTCCCGACTTGTCCATTCCTTTCCGGACCCTGCCTTCATCGCCTGCTCGTTTCAGAGGTCTGGCGGGCTAAGCCCTAGACCCGAGAGAGTGTCCAACGAATGACCCTTTCCAGGACCGGTCCCGTTGGAGGGGACTCCTCAATCGGTGGGGAGCACACACCCCAGCCCGAATTTGAGGGATTGTGGGTGCAAATTTTGGGAGAAACATGTGGGGATAAACTTGGGAAGCCGGACCGCGACACTTCCAGGTCCCTAAGCCCAGTCTCCAGAGCGACCGGTAGTACACTCTGGCCGCGACTCCAGCATGCCACTCCTCCACCCCGGTCCCCACTTCTCACAGGTCGGAACCTCCAAAGGCACCACATTTCGCTCGCTAACCGAGTGGGTACGAGAGTGGGGAGGGGGTGCAACGAGCTCCCCACGCGCTCGGCGTTCAGCCACCGGCACGAAGTAAACTTCTTCAACGCTGGCGGCGGGGCTGGGTAGAGAGGCCCAGGAGACCGAGGCCCAGCCCAGGGACCCGCGTGCCGCGCGGGGAGCACGGGGGACTTCGCGTGGGAAGCCACGGTCGGCCTCGGTCCGCGCGATCGTCCCTGGGGCGGCCGTGTTGTGGCCTGGGCTCCTCGGACCGGCGGGGCGGAGGAGAGAGGCCAGCCGACCCTGTTCCGCCCAGCCGAGGACACGGAACTCCGGAAAGCTCCAGCCGGGATGGGCTGGTTCTCCCGGGGCAGGGGGGAAAACCGGCCCGGCAAATTGAAATCGAGGAAGCATGAAATAAAACCAGACGCGCCGAGCGCAGAAGGCGAGAGCGGCGGTGGGCGCGGGGCCCACCGCGTGTGCGTGGGTCCGAGTGTGCGTGTGAGTGCGTGTGTCTGTGTGTCCGCGGCGCGGGCCGGAGCACTCACCATCTCGCCGGGGGAGCGAGGCCACTTCGGGGTCGGATTGGAAATGTTGAGGCTTCGCTTGCTTCCTCCGCGACATGCTGGCTCAAACATCAGCTGGGGCAGAATAAAAAATTACTAAAAAAAAATCTTCTCAAAATTACGGAAATCGAGCGGCGGCGGCGGCGGCTCCCCCCGCCCGCCGGCCCGCCCGCCCCCTCCCCGGCTCCCCGGCCCCGGGCACAGCGCGCATGTGTCCTGCTATAATTATGATTATCAATAATGCATTGCGATTAATCATAGAGGGGCTCTTTGAAAGGCGATTGGCACCGGGCCAGCGCTATTCAAACCCGCTCGCCTTAATCAATTAGTTCGTGATTTGCTGCAGACCCCTGTCTCTCCGCGCGCTGGCCCAATAAGCCGGCCGCGGGGCTGGCTCTGCGCGCCGCGCCGCCCGACTCTGGGTTAACCCTCTTGGCGACCGCCCGGGACTCCGCGGCCCGGCCGCCGGGGGCCTGCCTCCTCG
>NW_004949113.1:5166453-5177875 GCF_000317375.1 Microtus ochrogaster
CGTTCCCCTCCCCCCTCCCCCGCCCTCCATCCCCGGCTGGGCCGACCCGAATTAGCATGCCCGCCCCGGAGCCAAGCGGAGCAGGGCCGCGTGGGGGTGGGGCTGGCGGCGGGGGCTGGGGACCTAGGCTGCGGGCGCGCGGCGAACTTCCCAACTCCCGCGCTGCGTGCCGGCCCGCGGGGGGAGGGAGTCCCGTGGCGGGATTGGGGGTGGGGTGGGGAGGGCGTCCCGTTTCGTGAGTGTTCCTTCGTTTCTTTAAGAGCTACCAGAAAGCAGCCCACCCCCACCCTCGTAAAAAAAAAAAAATAAGCGAGTGGGGACGAGCCAGCCCCACGCCGGTCCGCCTCCCGCCCGCTGCCGGGCCTCCCTCCGCCTGCCCGCCGCCTGGCTCGGAGATCCTTCGCCCAGAGTTCTCCATTCCCAGGATCCCGGGCTCGCGGGGGTGCGGAGAAGAGGACCCAGGAAAGGTTTGGGAACGTGAAGGGTTTGGGGCCTTGGGGGAGGGGCCGGTTTCTCGCCACCCCAGTCTCTCCCTGCTGGGAGCTGCGCTCCTCCAGCCTCTGGCTGGCTCCTTAGCTCCCTTTCTCTACCTCGGACATTCCCGGGACAATTAAGGCTGAAGTTTTCGGGAGAAGCGCCCCGTGCCCGTGGGATAAGGGGGCGGCTCGGCTCCGCCCAGGACCCCTCCCGAACCTCCCCCCAGCCGCCCCGGTTGGCTGCAGGGCGCGTCACTCCGCGGGGAGGCGGCGGCCACCGTGGCGCCGCCAGGCCCCGGGCGGGTGGAGAGCAGGGACCTGCCTGGTTCCGAGTTCAGCTTCGGCGGGAGGGAGGGGAGGGGCGCCTCTATTCCAGTGCTAGGCAGCGCGCCCCCGGCCTGGGAGGTGCAGTTGAAGCCAGACCCTAGGCACCGCCTCTACCCAGGACCCCTTTGCCTACCCTAGCTGCCTCCTCGCCTGCGACGAGGTGGCTTCCCTAAGCCCCGGAGAGAGGGGAGAGGGTCCTATCCGCTGCCCCCTAGCTATGCCACAACTCGCCTTCACTTTTCCAACACTTGCCACGCGCGATGCCCAAACTTTTCGCTCCGTCTCCATCTCCCAGAGGGGGGTAACAGCCTCCCTTACCCGAGTTCGGGACCCAGGAATCCGGGCCTTGCTCTCCCTCTTCCAGGCTTAGGCTCCCGCGAATCTGGGGCTGGTCCTGGGTAGTCTATATCTCCTCTCGCCTCGGGGTTTCCGCTAGGCGAGGTTGCCGAAGTCTTGCGCCTGAGGGACTAAACTAAACTTCGGCTGAGTAATGGGGGTGGAGGCGGGGGAGGGGTGCAGATACACAATCCTTGTCCTATCTCGCGATCGGGAGAGGAGAGGGCTCATAAGGACGCCCCAATTCTGGAGCGCCTTTGAGTCTGGATAGAGCCATAGTCGGCTCGCGCGAAGTGGGCACCAGCCTTCGCGGCAGAGCCTTTTAGAGCCTCAGAATTCAGTACCCATATCGCACTCTCCTAAATGGACTTTTTTTTTCCTTCTCCGGTTTTTTTCTTTTTCCCTTAATTTTTTGTGTGTTAGTTGACAGTATCTCTTCCATCTCCTGTCTTTATTCTTAGTATAACTTCTCCCTTCTTTCAATCTCCCTGTTCACTCTTCCTACCTCTTCTTAGTTTTGCCCTTGCTCACCCACCCCTCTCTCATCTCCCTGGCCTCCCGCTCTCCTCTCTTGCATCTCGCTCTTTCCCTCTCCACAGTTTCTGTTGGGTACTGTAGATTTTGATAAAAAGACAAACGAAGCTATCAGTGGGTCTGATGTTGAAGAATGAAGATAATAATGTTTCCATAGGTGGTGTTTCAAATGCCATTATTTCTCACTGAATATTTAAAGAGATCCCTCGGCAAAGATGGATTTACGCGCTCCTGGGGTGTGAGCCTCTCACTTGCCCCAAACCCTCGGGAACGTGATCAGATCTGACCATTTTTAAACCCAGCACTCGCCCCCACCCGTAAATCGGCGCGCTTGAAAACACACCAATGCGCACCCTCCAGGGTGCACCGACGCTTCCAGGCGCACTTGCACCGGTGTTTGGAGCCGTCCTGAGCAGTCTGTAACATTCTTGCCTTCTTGAAAGTCCCGACCTCGGGGCAATACAGTGGCCAGAAACCCAGTGGAGCTGGCGGTCCTACAAACCCTTCTCATGGTGTGCTACTCGGGAAGATCCGGGGAGAAGCTTCACACGTGCTCGCTGTTGGCTCTATGTGTGATTAAGGGTGGGGGGACGCCCCACACAGACAACGAACGAACGAAAACGCAAAAACTGCTTCGCTCCGTTTAATTAAAAATGGGTCAGCGGAGACGAATTAATTGGGGGTATCTAAACTTTTATAACTTTTTTCGTTTTTTGAGTCCTCGACGACATAGAGGCGGGCGCCTGACTCCACGAGCGGCATCCCCCGCTAATTTCTTGTTTGTTTTCTTTCCCTTTGGCCGGGAGAGAGATGAGGGGAGGTGGGGGAGGGGGGATGGGAGGAAGGGGACGGTTGGAATGGCCGGGAGAGGAGAATTGGTCTTTATTGTTGGTGGCGATACATCAATTACAGGCCATTGTCTCGAGCCCAAGTTACGCGGTTCGCTGGTGCGGTCGCCAAAGTGTCAGCAAGCTGGCAAGGCCCCGCGTGCCGCGGAGCAAAGACATAATTAAATCAATAAAAATGGACATAGAGTGAGGGTTAATTTTTATTTTTGAACCGGTCGAGAAAGCGAAGGCCAGTGAGGTGCCACAGCTGGGGTCCCTCCGACCACTCAGCACACCTCCAGGCCAGAGCACTCCATGGGGTCCTGCCCTCCCAACCATGGATGGGGGCTGCTTTTGGGAAATAAGGCGAAGAGGTTGTGGCTTGGAGGTTCCTCAGGAAGGCCTGGTATTTGGGGATAGATATCCAATAGGGAATGGCAGTGGCCCGAAGTGAAGTGACAGCTGTGCAGGGGTCGCGACCTCTCGGACCAAGACGAAACGCACCCTGGGGAGGCGCTTAGCAGTTGTGCAAACTGCTTTTGAGGGAGAGAGAGTGTGTGTGAGGGTCTCTGTTCCTTCCACTGTATCACCTCAGTTTCCCGATGTCTAGTTTGTCCTCAGTGAGTTGGCTGACCCGAAGGCCGTGGCCTAAAGCCGCTGCCACAGCCTAGTTCCCAAGGAAGGGATTTCCGTGTATCTTTTTGTTCGAGCTCCTGTTTTAGGACGGGGTGGTGGCATGAAGTCCCTTCCTTCTGAGGCCTGGTTCTTCTGTCCGGAAAGTTTTCTAATTATGGCCCAGTCCGACCCCGGTGTGGGATGGGGCCTGGGTTGAGGCCTTGTGTGGGCCCCTGACTCTCGGGTTCCATCGGTGCAGGTAGAACACCCTACACCCGATGTGGAGATGGTCCCTAAGCGCGTTGGCTATGCCCCAGCTTCCGAAATCTCCAGTCCAAGGCCCCAGGCAGGGACTACAAGGGCAGTAGAGGAGGTTTCGTTTTCCTGCGCCGGGCAAAAAGCGGCAAAAAGGCGGCAGCGGCACCCTGGGGGCGGGGAGCAAGCGCGTCGATGGTATCAACATTATTGATGAGAAAACGTTCAGGGCAGGAGCCGGGAGATCAGGTTCCCAGTCCCTCCCCTCCCCGGAGGTGGGTGGGGCCAAGTGGGTGGTGAGCTGGTTGTGCAGGGTGTGTGTGTGTGTGTGTGTGTGTGTGTGTGTGTCTGTGTGTGTTTGGGGATGGGGTGGCTGGATGCATCACCATTAACCACCTGGGGTTTATTTGTGTTTTTCTTGCCTGGATGCCTGCTGGGTGGGAGCGGGAGGAAGAGGGAAGAAAGATTGAGGTGGCTTGTTCTTCTGCCCTTAAGGTTCTATTCTGGATTTGGGGTTTTGGGTTGGTGGTGGTGATGATGACATAAAACAAAATACAAACTTGGAAAGCATTCCGTAGGGTCGGCCTTTTTCCAAACTTGAAACTGCGCTGTCCTGGGAATTTCACAGACTCTTTTTCTTAAGTATTTGAACTGCTGTAGTTCAAATACTAACGTCCTCTAAGATCTTGGCGCAGCTTCGAACCCGAGGCCTTGGGAGAGCGAACTGTGTGCTCTGCCCAGCAGCTCACTCCTGGCGAAGTGGAGAAGGGCACAGATTGGGGGTGGAGGGACAGACCCCTGTTCACCTGCAAGGACCTTTTCTAGACATGTGTTCCTGCGGCGCAAAGACAAGACGCCCAGGTCCCGGTTCTAGAAGGAAATTCAGTCGCTCGCCACGGAGGCAGGATTCCACCCGGGCAGTGGATCGCAGTGGATGGAAAACGTCGTCTTCCTCTCCTTACAGGGTTATTTTCACACCGGCATTTATAAACGGAATGGGCAGGGGACCGCTAATGCTCCTCCAGGTTGCGCTTAAGTTCTCCGTGCCCCTCATGCAACAGTGCCTCGCTAAGGGGTGTCTGGGTATAAAATTCCTCCCAGAGGAAATGTCCCGAGGCAGAGAAAGTGGAAAAGACTAATCGAATTTATAAAAAGGAAACCTTTGCTTCCTTTTGGTTAAATCCTTTTGCGGTTTTCTGAGCGAGAAAAAAAAAATTACCACCAAGCAATAGCATGTGGCTAATTCTTGGAATGAGTAACCAAGACATTTAGAAAGCCCAGCAGGGTGCACAGATTCCCCTGAAGCGCAAGAAGTAGGTCCCCAGGATCCAGCGAAGAGTGGTTTTCATTAAATGCCTTCAGTTGAGACTGAAAGTAAGGTCTCTAGGGCTCCCGCTCTGGTGTGGGGGTGCGTGCATTTGGAGATGACCGGGAACCTACCAGAGAACATTAAAGGAAATCGGCTCCAACCGCGGGGCACCCACACATGGACGAAGCGAACCTCCTTCAGCACCAATTTTTATTTTTCTTCAGTTATACTGTCACTTTTCTTTTTCACCAGCAAAACTTTATAAACCGCAGGTTAAACGTTTTCAAAGATATTGGCTTTATTGAAAGACGCTGTGCCTTGAAATTCTTCCCGATGAGGGGCGTTCCCCCACTAACTTTCATGGAGGGGCAAAGGACCTTTTGGTTTCATTTTGATAGAAAACCAGAAATGGCAAGGTCTGGTTTCACGACTTGTCCTGTCGGGAAGGCCTGCTTGTCACTCACGTGGGTGGGGATATACAAGTCCCCCAAGAGTCAGCTGAGCCCTGGCTTTCACAGGCAAAGCTTTTCTGGGTCCTTCCCTATTCCTCAGGGAGGGGTTTCCTCCTTACAGTGTCTTGTCCCTGGATGCCAGCTTGACTCGGCTTTCCCTCTTCTTCAGGTCCCATCAGACCGGCAGCCTCTTCAAACCTGCGTTTCTAAACGGTGTACTTGTGCATTCTAGCATCCAACTCCAGCTGCAGCAACAAGGCACTTCTCCTCACCCTAACATCCAGCTTAATATGCAGCAGGGAATTTGAGATACTTCCATCCCCACCTCCAAACCCGAGCCGCCTTGCTTTCTCGCAGGAGAGAATTCTGAAACCATCCAATGTGAAGAAGGAGCTCTTGTCTTTTCTTCTCCCCTCACAGGTTGTCATTTTGATCTCTGTCTGCCTTTAACATTTCCCTAACTTGCCCTAGACCGTTTGGCATATTTTGTATTAAAATACAATCCCAAGAGGATCATCCCCCCTGAACGTGGCTGAGTTTGTAACATGTCTAACCTTGGGATTCTGGAAAGACTCGTGTAGGTTTGGCTCCAGCTTTTACTTGGGCTGTGCACATGCTCAGAACCGAACCCAGGCTGCCGGGGGGGGGGGGGGGGATGGTTTCTTCCGCAAACCAAGTACGTGATTTTGGAGGGGGTGGGGTTGGATGAATTCCCTGTTTCCCAGGTTTGCTTTCATTTTTTCTTTCCACCTTGGGCCTCCCAGCACCTTCAGTCTGGGAAAGGCGTACTGAGCAAATCAGCACCCGCAGCTCCCCTCCCAATCTCTGTCAGGCGCATCCTGGCTGTTTGCAGGGCAGGCTAAATTAGCACGTGTGCTGTTTAGGGGTTGAGAGTGTGGAGTCAGAGCAGGCTATTCAGGTTTCGTAGTTTGGGTGTGTCCTTTAGCCAGTGACCAGGGGAGATAGCCCGAGGCTTGGTTTGTGTTCATATGTTGACTAACCTCATTTAAAATAATACCATGACCCTCTGCTCCCTGCTTTGTTAAGTGTATAGCAGAGTATCGGAATAACGCTGGCCAGTGTCTAGCAAGGAGCCAGCTTTGTCTCCTACAAGCAAATCTGCTTCCATGAATTCCTCCGTTTGCTAAATGGAGATGATAATGATAACCCTTATTCCATAGGGTTCCAGCGTGGTAAAGGAGTTAATACGTGTGAAGATTTTTAGATGATGCCCGGCATGTAATTACAGTGCAACTGTTAGCTATTGTCATTGACCTCACAGGTTTACTGTGGGATCAGATAATACGATGTGGTCAAAAGAGTCCCACTTCACCTGTCTGTCCACTCATTTATTCATTCATTTCTTAGAGAGAAATGGTGGGTGGGCATGGGGAATGCCACTGTAAAAGGCTTACATTCATTTCTTTGCTTATAGTAATAAATCAAAAGGATTATTATTTTGACTATGCTATTGCCTGGCTTAGTGTTGGGGCGGGGGGGGGGGAGGACAAACAGCCCAGTGGCCAGAGTCAAAACACGCTCCATTTAGGAGGTTTCATAAATCTACTAAAGAAGTCTGAGACTAGAGTAGATTGTCCACGAGCCCAGCTGACTAACCCATGTGGGTCCTGGGGCGAGAGGCAGGCCTTCTTCATGCTTCTGGAAGGTTGTGAGCCCTGTAGGCACAGGAGTCGCTAGCTGCTCAGGTGCCAGGCTGTGCTTTCTGGCTATTTGGGTTTGTTGTGTGGAGTCTCCTGGGTTGTGTCCAAAAGAGAGCAGAAGCAACAGGACAGTAAGACATGCAGCGTTTCCCTAGACAATAGCAAGCAGTTATAGTGGAGTTTGCTCTTCTGGAGTTTGCCCCCGCCCTTTCTCTTTTCCATTGTCAAATTATGAAAATTTCCCCCAGCCATTCCAGCAGAGCATCTCCCTGTTGCCCGTTCTGCTCTCAGAATAGCTACCTTTTGGTATAGACTCAGACTCTGCAATGAGTGCTGCTCCTTCTGCTGTTAAGATTACAGCCATGTTGTGGCTCAATGTAATCGAACACCTACAGGCAGGATGCAAAGCACCCTCGTGAACTCCCTCCCTGTGTGCCGTGAGATTAATATGGTTTTTACGGGTGGAATCTGGGAAAGGAATCCAGAGTGTGCAGCCGCCATACCTGCTAGCATAGCGTTGCTGGCACCACAGGTGGGCACGCTCCTTGTGGTGCTTCCTCAAGAAGCTCCCAGATGCCAGCTTGTGGAGGATGAGACTTACCCGCAACACCCTCTCCCCGGTGGAGAAACAGATAACATTTAATCTGTCACTTGATGTCCTTCTATTCAAAAATCATGCCTAAGAGCCACAGGGCTTTTTCTTTAGAGGCTCTCAGGTGCTTGGCAGTGTATAGATTTTATGTGAGTGTCTTTCTGGTTCCTGTGGCCACAGTTGATCTAGCATTTCTGATGATTTGTGGGAGCATTGCAGTGGCAGAAAGGGCACGGACACTCCTGGCTTTGCTCACCATAGGCTTGCAGGTCTCAGTGGCTCTGCCCATCTGGACTGCTGACCTGGTATAAGAAGGACCTCCAGGGAGAGAGAATATGAGCAAAGAGGTCAAGACCATGATGGGGACACCCACTGAAACAGTTTACTTGAGTAATGGGAGCTCACCAACTCTGGCCAGACAGCGAGGGAGCCAGCATAAGATCAAACTATACCCTCTGAATGTGGCTGACACCCACACAGTTGTTGTATGGCTGGGGCAGACTGCGGGGGCCATTGGCAGTGAGAACAGGATTTATCCCTACTGCTTGTTCTGACATTTTGGAAAGCATTCTCTTTGGAGGGATACCTTGCTTTGCCTAGATAGAGTAGGAAGGGCCTTGGTCCTGCCTCAAAGTGATATGCTAGACTTTGCTGACTCCCCATGGGAAGCCTTATCCTCTCTGAGGAGTGAACCTGGGGTGGGATTGGGGGAGAAAGTGGAGGGAATGGGAGGAGGGGAAGGAGTGGGAACTGGGATTGGTATGTAAAATGAGAAAAGATATTTTTTTTTAAAAAAGTAAATTAATTAATAAGAAAGAAAGACCTCCAGTGTTGGTGGGTGGCCCTGTGAACATCTTTATTCCTTTGGGGAGTGCCAGGATTTTCAGAGGCGGAAGGGTTTTGTAAGCTAAGAAAGCACAAGTCTCCAGTGGCCCCTCACCTGCTCACCCACTCATCCCCTTTCTCACAAATCTGTGGCAGCGACAGAGACAGAACTGAGCAGCTTACCATGCCAGTGGTGATTTTAAGCATGCAAAATGTAAGAACGGTGACCATGACAGAAAAAGGTCATGATCAGTAAAAACAAAATCTGTCACCCAAAGGGTCCCTACTGTAGAACTTCACTTATATGAAACTCTAGAAAGTCGTACTGATCCATGTGCTGGACAGTAAATGACGAAGAAGGTGATCACGGGGAAGTGGGGGTGCTTGTTAAAGGGAATGAGGGACTTTTGGGAGGGTTAGAGATGTTTGTGAGCTTGAGTGTAGCCATAACAAGCAGTGCCCTAAGACTTATGTTGCCGTTCACTTTAAGTGGGTGCTCGGCAGTGCACGTTAATTGTGTTAGTAAAACAGAAAGTGTAGCACCTATGAGATGTCTCAGATGAGCCACTTAAATGACCTGCCACAAGGCTGACAAGCTGAGCTCAATCCCCAAAACCCACATAAAGAGGAGCGGAGAGCCACCAACTCTTTAAGTTTTCTTCTACTTCCACACATAGCTCATAGCGTGCACACCCCTCCTCCTCTGTGCACGCATACACAATGATAACACCCAGAGTGAAAAGTTTCATTTACCATTTACAGGAAGTGGCTATGGTCTATTAAGGATTTAAAGGGGGAGGGACATTAAAAGTGCCACGTTTAAGCTCTTGAACCTTTCGGTTGTCTGGGGCTTCTCACATTTGGTTTGAGGACAGCACAGTATGGAAGTGGGACTGGGTTGCCACCAAGTCACCTGTCTTGGTTCTGGAAGGAGCGTAAAGTTTTGCTCAGGCGTAGCTTTTTAGGGGTGTACTGATGTTTCCCATTGGTCTCCTAGAAACAAAAGACTTCTGAGTGTCAGGAGTTCGTGGAGTCTGACAGCCAAACTTCCTGCTGGGAAGGCAAAGGGTACAGCTTCCTGAGGCACTTGGGTCCAGAGAGAGCTCAGGTCTGTGGCTAGACACACTCCCAGTCCCTGCCTGGTATGCGGCTCCCTGACCACATGGTTGTGTTGGCGTGCAGTCACCAGCTGTAGTGAAGGGTCATCTCTGGTGGGAGACCAGTAAGTTAGTTTTTCTCCCATAACCTGTCAGGGACCAGTATTTGTGCAAACATAATAAAATATATTACCATAAAAGTGAAATAGAAAACAGTCACACAAAGTACAACCTCAAATTATCTTGTATTGTCTGCCTCTCCCCAGAACTCGTTGCTTATCATGGACTCTGTGACGGGCTGTGAGAAGTAGCCATGGTGCAGAGTAGAGAGGGTGGCAGTGGGCTTTCCTGGGTTCACGTCCTTCTTTCTGTGAGAGGACAAACCTTGGGACACCTTTATTAGGATTCTTAGCTACTCACTGTAGTGAAATTTTATTTGTATTTTAGTAAATAAAGCTTGCCTGAAGATCAGGGAGTAAAACAGCCACACGGATCAGCCTTACAGACCAGGCAGTGGTGACACACCTTTAATCCCAGTAGCCACACTAGTTTGCCATAGAAACCAGGTGGTAGTGGTGCACGCTTTTAATCCCAGCATAAGAGACAGATATAAGATGGGAGGAGACAGGTCTCAGACTCAGTCTCATTCTGAGATTCCTGGAGGCAGGCTCGCCATTTTGGACTGAGGTAGAGGTAAGAGCCAGTGGCTGGCTGTTTTGCTTTTCTGACCTTCAGGTTGAACCCCCATTTCTGTCTTTGGGTTTTTATTAATTGTGCTACAACCTACGGTCACAAAGCCCAGTTTAAACAGAGAGCACTGGGGAGTACACAGGTTCTACTACAGGAGGGTGAGGGAATCAGGGCTAGCCTGTCCAGAGTTGGCCCCCAGCATAACTCACAAAGGTCCAGAATAAGCTCATGATTGTTTCTGGAAGCACAACTCACTCTGGCCACACAGGAGCCAGGAAGCACAGCATCCGTCCCATGGTGTTTACACACAGGTCTTGGATGCTGAGTCCAACCTTGCTGGGAAGCCTTTGTTGGTCATGTCATAGCTACAAGAGAAGCTGGGACCATGGATGCATGGCATTTTCAGCTTCAGTTCTGGGAAGCATCTCAGGTGCATGGGGTAGGCAGCTCCCTGAGCTGGATGAACCAGAATGAGATCAGATATCTATGTGGGCCCTTTCAGCCCCGTGTCTCATCAGAGCATTCCAGAGCCCTCTGAGCACAGCTGGGGGCTTCCTCAGACAACAGGGCTAGCACCCCTCTCTCCACTCCCTGTCCTTCAATGGGCCGTGGCTCTGCCACACTCCCCAGTTCTGCCTGCTGGGTTTAGGAGTCTTGAAGCCCTCAGAAGAACCTTGGGATGTCCGCAGGAAAAAGGGAACTAAAGGGTGCCTGCCATTCACTGCTTTCTTTCTTGGATCTAGAAAGATGTGGTCCCGGGTTAGCTCACTGTACCCTCAGAGCCCTTTAAAGTGTTTCTGCCGTTTCTAGTTCCAAACATGGGAGTGGAGGTATGTGGCCATTTCTTTGGGGTTCTCTGAGCTGTGGGACTGCTTACTGCCTACAATCATGTGCCATTTTATCAGAAAATGAAATTCAGTCATGGTGGCACTTACCCTGCGCACTATAGGCTGAGATAAGGATCAACAATTCAGACCAACTTGGGCTGCATCATGACATCTGTCTCAACCTCTACACTTCGCACAACAAAACAATGACAACCTTAGAACTAAGTGAAACTAAATGACATCCCCCTCAAATATTAGAGCCCTCAGGAAAGGAATGATTTGGGGTGGGACTCACAGCAGAGGTGTGATCTGGACTCCTTCCATGTTTGTAATATCCACAGCAGAGGTGTGATCTGGACTTTCTCCATGTCGGTAATATCCACAGCAGAGGTGTGGTCTGGACTTTTTCCATGCTTGTAATACCCACAGCAGAGGTGTGGTCTGGACTTTTTCCATGCTGGTAATACCCACAGTAGAGGTGTGATCTGGAATTTTTCCATGCTGGTAATACCCACAGCAGAGGTGTGATCTGGACTTTTTCCATGTCGATAATATCCACAGCAGAGGTGTGGTCTGGACTTTTTCCATGCTTGTAATAC
>NW_004949113.1:5177975-5184778 GCF_000317375.1 Microtus ochrogaster
TTCCATGTCGATAATATCCACAGCAGAGGTGTGGTCTGGACTTTTTCCATGCTTGTAATACCCACAGCAGAGGTGTGATCTGGACTTTTTCCATGCTGGTAATACCCACAGTAGAGGTGTGATCTGGAATTTTTCCATGTTGGTAATATCCACAGCAGAGGTGTGGTCTGGAATTTTTCCATATTGGTAATATCCGCAGCAGAGGTGTGGTCTGGACTTTTCCCATGTTGGTAATATCTATAGCAGAGGTGTGGTCTGGACTTTTCCCATGTTGGTAATATCCACAGTAGAGGTGTGATCTGGACCTTTTCCATGTTGGTAGTATCTATTCAAGGGTACAGATTTGCTAGGCTCAGGGGCTGTGACTGCTCTGTGGTTTTGCTGTGTGGTCTGTAAATGCCTTTGATTGCGACCTGATGAAATGATAGGGAGCTTAGAGTAAAGCTAAGCCCGCCCCTGTGACTTAAACTGTCTTTGAACCCCTGATTCCTGATGAGTTGCTAGCTGGTTCCAGCTGTCAGTTGGTGTGACCCCAGCCCCCACCAGGCTTCCATGCCTTAGGACAGGCAGAAAGTTCCCAGTCTGTTTTTTCGTCCCAGTGAGTGTAAAGCAGGGCATGTGTTGAAAGAGCCAGGAGTTGGGGAAAGGAAGTCTGTATTAGCAGGCTGTATTGTGCCATTAGCAGAAGGATTCGGCCTGAGTAGTCTCACCTGGTAGAAATTCACATTAGTCCTCTGTGGACTGAAGGACTTCATCTATGCACTTACCACCAGACTGTCACCCCCAGGGCAGCCATGCTTGTTGTTGAATTGATTGAATGTAGATGAAGGTTGGGGTCTATGTGTGCATACTGTGATGGTTTGCATTTGGAACACCCTTAAAGGCCTGTGTGTTAAATATCTGTTTGGTGCTCAAAGTAAGGCTACTGGGAGGTGGGGAACCTTTAAGAGGCGGGGCCAAGGGCAAAATGTACAGGTCACGGGGGACTTTCAAGGGACCCAAGACCCCTCTGTGTTATTTTGTTTGTTTGCTTTTGCTTTGATTTTTGTTCGTTTTGCTTTGTCTTTTCTTCTTTCTGGCTACGAGGTGAGCAGTTTGCTTTGCTCATGGTCCCTCTATGGCACCCTACTGACCAATGAGCAAGGGGTTGGAGCGAGGGCTCAGAGGTCAGGAGTAGCTCTTACAGAGGGCACCTGAGTTCAGTTCCCAGTGCCCACATGGGTAACTTATAACTGCCTGTAACTCCATGGAATCCAACCTCTTTTGGTCTCCCAGGGCATCTATGTATGTCCTCCTCCCTCTCTCTTCCCTCCTCTGTCCCTTTCTTCTTCCCTCCCTTCCTCCCTTCCTCCCTCCCTCCCTTCCTCCCTCCCTCCCTCCTTCTCTCCCTCCCTCTTTCTCTCCTCCTTCTTTCTTATACATCCACACACAGAGAAACAGACACACACACACACACACACAAACACACACACACAAATATTTTTTTAAGAGCCCAAATAAACTTTTTCTGTTGCAAGTTTATTATCCCAGATGTTTGCTACGGTGAGTGGCAGCTGATAAATGGGCAATGCCAAGTGCTGATGGAGGCTGCTTAGTAGAGGCTGCTGATTACAATGTAAGCTGCCATTACATAGAAGATCACAGACTTGAATGCCGTCTCAGATAACCCATGGATTGTGCTAGGATGAAGATCGTGAATTAGAAGGTCAAAGGTGGGCCCTGAGATCCCAAATTTCTGATGAGTTTCTCAGCAAGGTTGCATGTCATGGACAGCTCTTTGTAAAGGATTAAATGCAATTGGCAAACAAGACTAGGTAGGGTAACAGCGCAGTCACCTTAGCTGGTGACCTTCCAGTAGGATGTGACCCACTCCCCGCCTCTTACTGTATGAACTATTCCTACGGACAAGAGCATAGCCTCCTGAGAGCTGCCTGGCTGTGGTCTCTTATATTTTCTGTATTTGGTGAACGTGATGGGTCTAGTGGCTTCTTCCTCTGAGTCACCGGCCAGTGGTATGACACCTGGGATGATATCAAACACCTGCCACGTGCATAGCAGGCTTTAGGTGCTGCAGGTGGCTGCTCTAATGATGCTGTGTTTTGAGGCTCTCTGGCATCTGCTGGAGTTCTCTAAGCAGTCCAGTGACCTTAGACACTGACTGTATAGGTCCTGGGAGTGGTTAGAGCCTCAGCATGCCAGCTCTATTAGTTAGTTTTCCTTGCGGTGACAAAGTATCAGACTAAAACAACTTCAAGGAGGAAGGACTGATTTTGGTTCCCAGTTTCAGAGGTTCTGAACCTGTGTTAGCAGGCTTTCTACTTAATTCCATTGGGGGACAGGGGGAGGATGCTCTTCATATTCAGGGCAGGTCTGCTCCCTCTACTAACCACCTCCTGAAAACACTCTTACAGACACTCCCAGAAGTGTGCTGTGGGATAATCTTTCTGTACACTGTGAATATGTGTCTGTTTTATTTCATTTGCTTAAGGAACCTTCTGATTAGTTTAATAAAGAACTGACTGGCCAGGGCTGGAGAGATGACCCAGAGATTAAGAGCAGTGACTGCTCTTCGAGAGGTCCTGAGTTCAATTCCCAGCAACTACATGGTAGCTCACAACCATCTATAATGAGATCTGATGCTCTCTTCTGGTGTGCAGACAGAACACTGTATACATAATAAAATAAATCTTTTTTTTTAAGAGAGAGAGAGAGCTGAGCAGTCAATAGCTAGGTAGGAAGGATGGGTGAGACTTCTAAAGAGAGAAAGGAACTCAGGGGGAGGGGAAGAGTCTGAGAGGTGGGGGATTCGCTAGGCAGAGGAGGTTGGGCTTACAGTACTGAGGAGAGTATGTAGCAGAATGCAGATTAATATAAACGGGTTAATTGAAGTGCTAAGAGCTAGTTGGGAACAAGCTTTCATAATTAATAAGAAGTCTGTGTGTCTGTCATTATTTGGGAGCTGGTGGTCCAAAGAAAGTCCAGCTCCAGAAGTGTCCTTCACTGATCTCTCAATCCATTCAAGTTGCCAATCAGGGTTAGCCCCTCTCCCAGCCACGTTCCTGCTTGTGTACCTTTGCTTGGCGCTGTGCCCAGGGTCAGTGTGTAACATTTGGAGATTTTTTTTATGGTCACAACTGGTGAGTGCTAGTGGTCCTTAAAGGTCTGAGACTAGGGAGGATGCTGGACACCTGTAGAGCACAGGACAGCTTCCCACACCAAGCTGTGTAGGCAGGCCAGTGTTAGTGATGCTGGTCAGGGTAGTCTTTTGGCTGAAGTGGACCATCCTGCAGGAAAATCTTTCCATTTCTGCCTTGCAATCTCCTACAGCTTCTCTGATCTGGCTTGGGAATGGAAGTTTTCAATGCTATTTTCCTAATTTGTATTCTTTTGAGTCTCAATTCAAGGCCACTGAGGGTTGTTTCCTCGTGCTGCTCGCTGCCTTTCATAGGATACGGTGACTGTGGCATTCCACATCCTCTTCATGCAGTATGTGTCTGGTGGAAGGGGGGAAAGGAGCCCTTTGGTTGTATGTTTGTGCTGCTTTAGAGTTGGAGATTGCTGTTCTAGTTACTGTTTTCTACCCCTTCTGACTGATATCAGTAAGGGATGTCCACCAAGTGGGTCTAGGGACAGACTACCTAGACCCACTCTGCTTGCAAAATCCAGACCAGTTGCTCAATTTTATTGAGAAATAAAATTGCTTTTATTCAAAGCAAAAAAAAAAGAAAAGAAAAAAGAAAGAAAAGAAAAGAAAAAAGAAATGTATTCTAAGCAACTAGTTTGGAAGAATAAGCCCTCCACCCCCCTCAGCAACAACAACAAACAAAACACAAAAAACTTGAGGATTGACAAGATGTGGCTTCCTTTAATAATTTAATTTGGGCCAGGCAGTGGTGGCGCACGCCTTTAATCCCAGCACTCGGGAGGCAGAGGCAGGCGGATCTCTCTGAGTTCGAGACCAGCCTGGTCTACAAGAGCTAGTTCCAGGACAGGCTCCAAGACCACAGAGAAACCCTGTCTTGAAAAACCAAAAATAAATAAATAACTTAATTTGGAATAGATCTCACTCAACAGCACACAAGACTTCAAAACACCTTCCCTGGCTTCCCTGGAGCCAGTATTCACCATAGACTCCGAAGGGGCATTTTGTCATACACTGTATACAGGCACACAATGGATCAGTCCTAAGAGGAGGCCCGGCATGTTGCCTCCTGAAATGGTTTCTTTGCTGTAGGCCTGTTCAGGGGATGTTTATCAGAGAGGGTGGACAGGTCTGCAACGGATGGGCCTCCGTTCTGTCTCCAGTGGCCTTTTATTGCTAGTGATAGGTACCATCAGTGTCTTGCCTGAGAAATGGCCCTGCTGCAGGCTCCTCTGTCTGAGCATCTTATTGATCTGTGCTCTGCCTCCTTCCAGAAGACAAGAGTAGTAAAAAGTCAGAGGCTGCTGGCATGAGCAGCCATGGCACTGGGAGATGCAGCTGCTCTCTGGGGTGAATACAAGTGTCATCCTCCCTTACAGCTGCCTGTCCAGCATCACAGAGCCTAGATCCAGAACACAGCTGGACTGGACAGTGACCATCCAGCAAGAAAAATGCTGCTTCTGAATTTTTTTTCCCCATTGAGGCCGTATGGCTGAGATTCATTTTCCCCACCATTGACCCATTGGTCCTCCATAAAATAGGATTGGAAGCAATTAATCTGGGGCAGAACGCCCCTAGAATCTCATTCATAAATAATCCTTCTTGGCCTCCAGCACTGGTGTATAAATAGAGATTTATAAGCTCAAACCTGCAGGCCAAACTGCAGGAAGCAGGGTGTACCCAGCCTCTGGCTCTGTACATGAGTTTAAATGGTTGTGATCAATATATTGCCATAAGCACCAGGGAACATTTTTATGGTGTTTACGTAAGATTTTATAATGTAGAAGAGACAGGATCTGCCACCAGCTCCAACCCGGGCATAAAATGTATCTTCTAAATAAAAACACAAAAGCACATTGGCAGATTTCTACTGTGTAGCTGTGACAGCTGTGGAGACAGATCTGCAGAGAGTAGGCTGGGAGAGGCTGGACTCAGACTCAGAATGTGCAAAGGTATGGCATAGGTGGGGACAGTGGCATTGATGAGCTATAGCTGTGTGACTAAGGGCTCTGGTAAGAGTCTGGGGGATGATCATGACCCCCTTTTGAGCTACATGACCTTGGGTTACTCAAGTTCCCTCTGTTTTCCCTCCCATCAGCTTGTTGATGATACCAATAGTATCTGCCTTCATTTGGTTAGGCTTTTTTTTTTTCTTCTTCGATGATACAGAGGGTTTTGGTCATCTAGGGGTTTCAAACCTGCTAAGCCAGCATTCCACTACTAAGTGACAACTTAGCCCCACATAAGCTTCCTCTAAGGATTCAGTGAAATAAAGTGTATAAAATGTTTAGCTCAGCCCAGCAACATATCACTTAATAACAGATAGGAAGGAGAAGATGCTGATGGCGGTGATGATGATAATGGTAATAGCATTGGTAAAGATGATGGATATGGTGATGATGGTAAAGTATAGCCAAGTAGCTTACTCATTGGCCTCTTACCTCTCTCGGCTAATGTGATAGTTTGAATGTAATTGGCCCCAATGAGCTCATAGGGATTGGCACTATTAGGAGGTATGTTGGAGGAAGTTTATCTCTGTGGGAGTGGGCTTTGAGGTCTCTTATGCTCAAGCTATGCTCAATGTCTCAGTTCCCTTCCTGTTGCCTGGATCAAAATGTAGAACCCTCAGCTCCTCCAGCACCATGTCTGCCTGCACGCTGCCATGTCCTACCATGATGATAATGGACTGAACCTCTGAAACTGAGAGTCACCCAAATTAAACGTTTTTCTTTATAAGAGTTGCCATGGTCATGGTGTCTCTTCGCAGGAATAGAAACCTTAACTAAGGCAGCTAATCACTCCCAAGCATGGATGGTGACAAAGAGGCCCAGCAAAGCAGTTACAGCTATGTCTCTGAGATAACTGTTTATCCTGCAGAGCTGGCCTTGGACCTTTTCCCTCACTTTCTCTGGCTTTTTGTGTTACCATTGACTGTGTGTCTGGAGACTGCAAACTCATTTTTGCTATAAAGACTAGCAAGCTCTGGCTCACTATGCCAAACTTTGAGATGCCAAGAAGGCGACAGTTTTACCAGTGTCACAATATTTCTGTGTGTTTGATGTTAGATTTGGAAGGTCCAAGTCTTCATATCATTGTGTTCATCCAACATTGCCAGTTTATAGTAAGTATGGCAAGTGGGAGAACCAAAGCAGCCAACATCTAAGTGTAGAAGTTATTAGTTAGATAACCAGGATTCTGGGCACCCTTTCCGGGAACAGAAACCCATGTTTGACTCCAGCCATCCCTTCCTGGGACCGTGGGAGTCTGACACCATCTCAATAGTTAACTGAGTCTCATCTAGTGCCAGACATTCAGAGGAATGCCTTGCAAATGCGACTACAGTAGAGCTTGACAACAGCCTTCAAAGACAGCCCCGTTTCTGTCAGCATCCTTGGCTGTAAGCAGCAGAAACTGGCTCACTGTCACAGGGAGAGGAGGTTTACTGGGAGGGTATTGGGGGCCTCTAGATCTGTCAGATGGATGGAAGACAAGGCTTTGAAAAGAGTGGGTACTTGCCGGGCGGTGGTGGCGCACACCTTTAATCCCAGCACTTGGGAGGCAGAGGCAGGAAGATCTCTGTGAGTTCAAGGCCAGCCTGGTCTACAAAGGGAGTTCCAGGACAGGCTCCAAAGCTACAGAGAAACCCTGTCTCGAAAAACCA
>NW_004949113.1:5184878-5203312 GCF_000317375.1 Microtus ochrogaster
AAAAACCAAAAAAAAAAAAAAAAAAAAAAAAAAAGAGTGGGTACTCGAGGGGCCCAGAGAGTCAGAAGATTGATCTGTTCCTTTGTTGCCCTGACTAACTGGTAGGTGGGTCCACTCTCATTGCTATAATCAGTTAGACTGCCAGCTCTCACCTGAGTATGCATCGAGACCAGCCCTCTGACCGAGAAAGAGGTCTTCTCTGTTACTTGTCCCTAGGGTCAGGCAGGCTGTCTTTTGCCTTTGCCATCATTATACACCCCTAAGGAATCGCCAAGAGGAATTTTAGAGACGGAAGGCTAAGATGGCCCAAATGGGTAAACACCTGTGCAACAGCATGCATCTTCTTTTTGTAGAGATTAGTAAATAGGTACTCAGAAGGGTTGGTACCTTGCCCAGTTTCACACCAGAAACAAGTGGCAGAGTCGGACTTGCATTCAGGATTTTTATATTTGACTGTTAATCAAAGCTCTGTCTTTGATTAGAGGATGTGTCTGGTGGAGCAGGCCAGCTGGCAGCATTGCAATAGCCTAGGGATTAACAGATGGAAATTTAGTGCCTCAGGTGCCTGGGGTTCTTTAGCCCATGGCTGTAGGTGTGATCTCAGCGGCCTGTTCAGGTTGGGCTCCCTTGTAACTGCAGGGCTAGTTCTGCTCATGGGGGTGCCTGTATGTGTGTCGCGTTCCACTGGAGAAAGCCAGAGAATATTTTGATAATCACTTTAAAGCCCGCAATGAAACTTTCTCAGATGCTTCAAGTGAGCATCCCTGAGTCTCGTTGCCTAGAAGTGGGACTTGTGACCACCATTCAGACACCTGCTGGATGCAAGTAAATTCAGCTTTACCCCTGGTACTAGGACAGAACCCCAAACTGCATGGCCTATAAAGGTGATGTGGAGAGAAGAGGCAGGGGCTGCAGTGATACAGGGCAGGGTTTATCTCTGCACCCCTGCTTCCTTCCACATGTGACTCCCCCTACTCCCTGAGGGAAATGGGCCATCTGGAATAATCCACGCTTCACTAAGAAGCATCAGATGCAACTTTCACCTTAATTTCTGGATTCCTGAAAGGTGTCTGCTGGTCCAGGTCCCACCCCAGCCCAGAAGCTACACTGAGCTCGCAGATGGCTTTCTGGAGGACCCTGAAGGGTAATTCCTAGATAAGGAGTTTCCGGGCACAGACCCACAGAGGGGAGGGGCAGCTATGGTTGGAGCAGAGAGGGGAATTTCCCCTGCCATTTGGGATTTGGCTTGGCTATTGTCTTCAGGGATCCTGGAAATGTGTTCCCTCACCTCTTACTCCAGAGGATTCTCTGAGAAAGGTGTAGTACTGACGGGTCTTTCAGCAGGCAATGGCTCCAGAACTGTACAACTGGATAGCACATCGTGTTTACCAACAGAAAGCCCATAGGTGGGTATGCAAGTTGACGTCCTACCACCAGGGCCGGAAGACCATCTACTGTCATTCCATACGTTGTGGAGAGGTACCTGCCCCGAGCTCCCTGAGGTCAGGACTGTGTATGAACCAACTCTGTGCTCTGGAATGGAGTTCTCCTGGCATGGTATAAGTGGAGGTGGATGAAGGAATTTCTAAAGGCTCTCCCTCCAGGCCAGAAAGGAAAGTGCTCAAGAGAGATGCAAGACGCTTGCTTGGATTTTGTAAGGTTGGCTCTTTGGACCTGGTGAACTGTGAAAGACATTAGCTATGTGTGCCTGCCGACCCGTGCCGTGAAGGAGCGTCCGGAAAGTCAAGGAGGAGGTCGGCTCCATTTGTGTGGGCTCAGGCTTCTTAAGTCTTCTGTTTCTGGATTGAGCTCACAACCAAAAGTGCTTCCTAGAATGTCATGATATTGTGGAGTGTGAACGAGAATGTCCCAAGACGTCGGCAAGTTTGCCGTGGTTTTATTGGCTTTCTAGAGCTCCATGTATTCCAGTCAGACAGCGTCATTCTGTGTAGCAACCAGAGATTCAGGAAAGAGAGAGAGAGAGAGAGAGAGAGAGAGAGAGAGAGAGAGAGAGAGAGAGAGAGAGAGGAGAGGGTCGGAGAGAGAGGAAAGAGAAAGAAGGATCAGGGAGAAGACAAGTGCAGAAGGGTAGGAGCTTCAAACAGCATTTCTATGGCTCTGCCCGCCACATACCATGTGACCCTAAGCAAGCTCATCCTTGTGTATGGAGCCCATGTTTCCATATACACACGAAGAGATACATTTCTTATCCTTGTAGACTTCGCCGCCCCAGCATCTCATGCTCCCGCTGTGCCCCAACTGGTTGCACTGAATTCCTGGGAAGGACGGGGGTTTTACTGAGTTCCCCAGCAGGTTGGGAAAACAGCTGAGAAGTGAGCCCATTGTAAGAATAAGACCACAGAGTTTCCTGCTGCCGCAGTCAGATTGGATTCTGGGTGAAGACTTGCTGAATACATGAATGAATAAAGGAATCAGTGTGTGTTAAGTTTTCAGAGTTAATGTAGATTGCAAAGATGCTGCTTTATGAGGCTCTGGACCGGAGGGAGGTCTGGTCAGAATGTGGTTTAGATGCTTTTTTTTTTTTTTTTTTGTTTTGTGTTTCAAGACAGGGTTTCTCTGTGTAGCCTTAACTGTCCTGTCACTTGTTCTGTAGACCAGGTTGGCCTGGAACTCACAGAGATGTATCCCGTCCGGCGGGGCATGAATGGTGGGGGGGGGGTCCCTGATAAACCTGGAGGGGAGCAATGGAAGGCCTTGAGAAAGTAAGTCTTCCAGGTGAGCCGAACACTTGGTAAAATCTAAAAGTGGGATTCTGGAGTCCTCAAATCTAAACAGCAACAACAATAATGGTAATAGCAATAATAGTAACACATAAACTTAGGTATAGCATAAAGGAGGCTACCCCCAAACCCCGTATAGGCTGCTCGTGGTTTCCTTCTAGCTCACTTCATATCAGTTCTGCTTTGTCACCTTAGCTGGCCCAACTCATTGCGGTTCTCTCCAGGACCTCTGAGGGTGCTGGCCCCTGCCCGGACAGCTCTTCACCAGCTCTAACATGACTGGCTCGTGCACCGTGGGGGAAGGGCTCAGATGCCTCTTCAGGGCGACTGCCTTAGCTAAACCAGGATTTAGCTTGCCTGTCTGCAAATGGCAACTTTGTTATGTCAACTGTAAAGAACAGCCCCTGGGATGTAGTAAATCCTCAAGGAATACTCACAGAGAGAACAAAAGGGGAGTGCCCCTCCGCTTTTGTCAGAGGGACCAAAATACACTGGAATGGGAGGTACATTTGCAGGTCACCAAGCTTTGCCCCACCCTGCACCTGGCATGGCCTTTCCTTCATCGGGAAAGCTTGCCATAGTGATGAAGGAACAAAGACAGGTTTCCCTCCTGTAGGTGTTTCTTGGCTCTACTACTTCCCATAAGTGATATTTTACATTTATTTGAGTACCTGATTCCAGAGTCGCTTAGGATAGAACCAAAGAGAATGTCAAGAATGCTGTTTTTTCAATACAAAGGTTTCCCTTTCCTCCTAAGGTGTAAGCCACACCTCCAGACTCAGCCTTCTGTCAAGTAGAAAGAGGTGGGGGGGGGGGGCTTGGGAGTCCTCTGTAGGGCAGGGAAATATCATCTAAAAGAGCCTGGGTACAAACAGGGTTTGAGTGAGTTGTATAATGATTTGCAAAGGGTATACTAGTAATCAGAACTTGTGGGAATGAACGCATGGCTTGGGTTCTATCCTGCAAGCTTCCTCGGCCTCTGCTTGCTCACACCTCACTGCTGGAGCCCTTCCTAGGTTGGTGGTGGCTTCGGGTGGTCCCGGAGACTCTCCTTCCCATTCTTCTAGAAGCACGCTGGGGGACGCATGTTGGTGGGAAGAGCGCCTAGACTTCCTACCGTGCTGTTTGCTGGATGGCGTTATGACTGAGCCCTCACAGTTGAAACCATTAAAACGGCTGTCCTCCTTTTAATTCCTCGTGGTCGATCTCATTCCTGCCTTAGAGAAACCTCTGATTTTTCGCTTGTGAGATGCTCGGCTGAGCTTGTCATACCCTAAAAGGTGATTTCAGTTCTCTGATGCCAAAGAACCCTTTTCTGCTAATCAAAACACAGCTGCAGAGGCCCGTGTGATTTGCTAATGGGCACCCCAACTCGAGGGTATGTCTGTCTATACCTGGAAAATAGATGTAATTAAGATAACAGATATCATAAGAATATGCTAATGCATAAGGTAAAAACGGGCTGGAAAGGCGACAGGCTCACGCTGCCAAATCCCACCAGGAGGGCTGGCTGTGCAGCTTAACCAGAGGCCAAGGCCATCACCCCAAGCCTGCTCCAGTACCAGTTCTTCGTTCCACATTTGACTCCCCCTACTCCCTGAGGGAAATGGGCCATCTGGAATAATCCACGCTTCACTAAGAAGCATCAGATGCAACTTTCACCTTAATTTCTGGATTTCTGAAAGGTGTCTGCTGGTCCAGGTCCCACCCCAGCCCAGAAGCTATACTGAACTTGCAGATGGCTCTCTGGAGGACCCTGCAGGGTAATTCCTAGATAAGGGTGCCTCATACAAATTACATTTAAAAACCTTTTTTTTTTTTTTTTTTAGATTCTATTTTATGTGTATGAGTGTTTCCTGAAGTGTCTGTTCTGTGCAGCACACCCATGCTCTCTGAAGAGTGAAGAGGTGCTCAGATCTCCTGGGACTGGAATTATATATGGTTATGAGACACCATGTGGGTGCTGGGAATTGAACCCCCATCTGTTATGATAGGGTGTGAGTGGGACCCTGGTGGGTGAGCCCATGATGGGCCAGGAGCAAACATGGCTGGGCAGATAGAACTGAAGTGGAAAGTCTTACTGGGGGAAGGGACAGGAATAGGAAAGGGGAGGGAGAGAGGGGAAGAAAAGAGTAAGAGAAAAGTGAAGAAAAGGCAGAAAGAGTCCTGCCTATCCCTTCAGTCAGAAGAGCAGCTGGAAAGAGATGAGGAGTGGGCAGAACTTGTCTCTTAAAGGGACCTTTGCACCTGCTTAGTGACATAGCTGCCACAGGACCCTGGACTGGCTAGGGTAGTGTGCCTAAGTTCATCCTGCCAGGTGATAGGGCCAACATAATGTCTGAATCCTAATACCATCCTCGGAAAGACCAATCAGTGAGTGCTCTTAACTGCTGATCCTCACATTTCATTCAATTTAGGTACCCCTAATTCTCTGAAGATAGAATTTTAGTAGCCTCGGGTTTGATGAAGTTGCAGGCATTGCAGCATCTTAGAGGCATGTGAGACCAAGAGGGTCAAGAGAAGAGAGACATTTCAATGTTTTGCCTTTAATAAGCACCCTATCCCTAGAGTGACTGGAGAAGACCTGGTACCTCCTACCGATCCAGCCCCCCCCCATCCCACTGTGGATGGAGGACAGATGGGGAACTTGCTGGAAGGGGAAGGTTAATCTGTTGCCGCCTCTCCCTGCTGTGTGCACTTGGGGAAGGGACTCACCTTTCTGGGCTTTGGGACCCTCAACCTTGAATGGGTTCAGTCCTGTTATCTCACTCAAAGGGGCTGGCATGGTGGAAGTTCAGATAACATTACTTTTTGACATAGTTTGTGGAGGGGTAAAGAGAGTCAAGGAACAGCTCAGGGCCCTCACCCCATGGTATGACACCATCTCCCTACCCTTAGATGATGCTTCCCTGGTCTGAACCTCAGCTTCCTCAATGGTAAAGTGGACTGATGGTACTGGAGAGACAGTCACCCTGGGAGTTCTGTTTCTTGCTCATCTCTCTACACAGAGTGCCAGTTGCTATACTTCCAGCTTCCTTTGTGGACTATGGAAGTATTACAAGACTTCCACCATTACAAGAGGCCAAATCTTCCTCGTAGGCATTTTGGCCATCTGCACAGATGGCCTCTCAATGTGAATAAACATGGTCCCACCTAAGGTCAGGCCAAACCTTTCTTTCTACCTTCTCTCTCTGCAGCTGTTTTTTTTTTCTTTAATGGTTCATCTGTTTTTATTTTATGCACATTGATGTTTTGCCAATGAGGGTGCCAAATCACTTGGCACTGGATTATAGATAGTTGTGAGCTGCCATGCGGGTGCTGGCAACTGAACCTGGGCCCTCTGGAAGAGCAGCCAGTGTTCTTAACCACTGAACCATCTCTCCAGCCCTACAGCTGGCTTGAAAAATAATGTAATATATGGTGCCAAAGGACTTGGAATGAAAAACCTGAGCCTACTAACCACTCAAGTCTACCCATGGACCAACCTCCCTGGCTGTCATATAAGCTCTGGGCTCAAAAGTGCCCAGCAAGGCCATCTCTTGGGCAACCCCTTCTTTTCACTCTGTCTCACCCTTTTTCTGTCACCTTACTACCCTGACACATAGTCTGACCTAGATGGGGGGGGGGGCGACATTGCTTCAACCAGAACATGCATGTAACATAGCAGAACACGGGGACAAGGTAATCTATTGGAACTAACTCAGAGGCGCCTGGTTAGGTTTCAGGTCTCATTGGAATTTCCTTAAGACCAGTTTAGTGAAGGCACCGGAGACTGTCCACTGTTGCAAGACCACTTGTCCAGCTGAAAGTTCTGACAATCTTCCATTAGCCCTGTAGCTCCTTAACCCTGGAACTGTAATAGTTGGGGACTCCCACTTAATACTCCAGATGTTTTTGGTCTTCCCAGAACCTAGAGGATGCTCTAAGCAGCTGGATGCAGACCTCTATTTTTACCTTGGCCCTGGCCCAAGTGATAGCTTCCAAATTCTCCATCCAAAGTACCCTGAGCCTGGCTGCAGGCTAATCTAAAAAGCTCCATTTGGGAGACCTCATATCCAGTTTACTGGTTTAGCTCTGAGTCCAAATCAATCCTCAATGTACATTGGCCAAATGGCCACTGCTGGCCCAAATTGGGAACTTTCAACTTCTAATACCTAAACTGATTTAGGTAACTATAATATGGAATGGTAGCCTGAGCCCCATCCCCCCACAAACCCCACAGTTCACTTGAATCTTTCTCAGTGCTCTGGCTTGCAAATGCATCTGGAGCCGGGATGACATAATCCTTCGTTCCTTCCTTCGTTCCTTCCTCGTTCCTTCCTTCGTTCCTTCCTTTCCTCTTCCCTCCCTCCCTCCCTTCCTTTCTATTTTCTTTTTTTTTTGTTTGTTTGGTTTTTTGTTTTTACTATTTTAGAGACAGGGCTTCTCTGTGTAGTTCTGGAGGCTGTCCTGGAATTTTCTCTGTAGACCAGGCTGGCCTTGAACTCACAGAGATCCACAGAGTTCCGCCTGCATCTGCCTCCCAAGTGCTGGGATTAAAGGCGTGCGCCACCACCACCCGGCAGATATTTAACTCTTGAAAACACCTAAGAAGTAAACTGTTTCCCTTAGAGGTTACACGTGGCAAGGTGTTTACGTCCTGAATTCTCCCTCTTTCTTGGTTTTGTTTACTATCTTTAAAGCTTTTGTTGAGCCGGGCAGTGGTGGCACACACCTTTAATCCCAGCTCTCAGGAGGCAGAAACAGGTGGATCTATGTGAGTTCAAGGCCAGCCTGGTCTACAGAGTGAATTCCAGTACAGGCTCCCAAGCTACAGAGAAACCGCGTCTCAGAAAAAAAAAGAAAGGCTTTTGTTGAAACTTTAACTTGCTGTATTTTAGTATTTCCAAGTTCATTGAGTGTGATTTTAAAAGGATATATAGATAACCTTAATTTGCTATCACACACCATGTATATGACTTGGATTCAATTCTTGCCTTATGGATGTCCTTGAAGTACCCAGTCACTCGTCACCTTGGCTGATGACCTAGACTCACCTTGGAATGCCCTGTGACGTGCAGCTATCTTGGAAGCCTTGTGACTCAGCCACCTTCTTTATTAAGGTTAAAGAAAGGGCATGCCATGTGACTTTACCACCATCTTAGTTTAAGGTGACAAATCAGAGCAGCACCCATAAAATAGCTCCACCCACTGAGCTCTCTGCTTATCTTATATCTCCCACCAGCTTCCAAGATAAGGTTTGTTTAGAATCTGAGTTATAGAAAACAATGGCATTTTGTAAAACTAGACTAAAAAGAACAATCTTTCTGTGGACTGTATTTATGGTTTTAAGTTTATTTTGATACTAATAGATTGATCTTTGATTGAAGATTTATAATTTTTTTTAAAGATTTTATTTATTTATTTATTTTTTTATTTTGGTTTTTCGAGACAGGGTTTCTCTGTGGTTTTGGAGCCTGTCCTGGAACTAGCTCTTGTAGACCAGGCTGGTCTCGAACTCACAGAGATTCGCCTGCCTCTGCCTCCCAAGTGCTGGGATTAAAGGCGTGCACCACCACCGCCCGGCTAAGATTTTATTTATTATGTATATAACATTCTGCCTCCATGTATGCCTGCAGGCCAGAAGAGGGCACCAGACCTCATTACAGATGGTTGTGAGCCACCATGTGGTTGCTGGGAATTGAATTCAGGACCTCTGGAAGAGCAGGCAATGCTCTTAACCTCTGAGCCATCTCTCCAGCCCAAGATTTATAATTTTTAAGGCTTAAAATGAACAGGGATAAAATTGTAAAATCCCAAACTTATAGAAGAGTTACTTATTAATCGTAAATTGTTAAAGATAATTAAGATACGCAAGCTACCGATCAGTCGTGCTAAGTACAGATGTAATTTACAGAGACAAGATTGGAAGAAGAGGTCAGTTTTTATCTTCCATCCTATAGACACTGTTACCTCCTATCCTATAGTATTCTGCATGTATTATCAAATAAGTCAAAAGCAAGTAAGGTAAAAAAAAGTTTAAAGGAAACTTAAAGTTTGTTTAATGTAAAATAATACTCAAAATTTCCAAGCATTGATGGCTCATACCTTTAATCCCGGCACTTGGGAGGCAGAGATAGGTGGATCTCCATGAGTTCAAGGCCACCCTGATCTACAGTTTGAGCACCAGGACAGCCAGGATTATCACAGGAAGAAACCGTGCAGTCCGAGATCAGCCTGGTCTACAAGAGCTAGTTCCAGGACAGGCACCAAAGCTACACAGAGAAACTCTGTCTTGAAAAACAAACAAAAAAACTCAAAAGCAAGTATATTTTAAAAATTGATTATTAAAAAAATGAATGCTTGAGGAAAATGCGCTGGCATGACAGGAAAGCCCAGGCTCAAGTAGTTTCCTTAGATGAGCACAGGCTCCCTCAGATGGAGCACTATCCCACCAGAGTAAGTTGCATGCTAGCCTCCTGACAGGACCAGGATGCATGGGAATACAACTGACCAACCAAACAACCAACAGAAACACTCCTCCTCATCTGAAGAGTTACTCCTCCTGTCTCACAGAAGAGGGGATGGATGCCCTTGCCCAGGGGAAGATCTCAGAGTCTGCACCCACGTCCTGTCTCAAACAGCAGAGAGGCAAACACCAATTCCTCTGCCCTCAGTGTCTCCTGAACTGACACGTGAGGCTGCTGGGAACAGGGAGCAAACCTTGTATGTAAGCCTACCAGAGACTGGGATGGGGTCTTCACGCTAGTTCATGAGTCATGCCCTTTACCCTAGCATTCAGTCCTCTTCTTAGCAAAAGCTAATCTCAGGGTCCACACCCTAACCACCATGTTCCCTGATCATAGGAGGACGCCAGATACTGACATCAGGCTCACAGCTTTGGAACATTGTTTAGAATATCCAAACAGTTGTTTCCAGACAACCCCTCTACAGAAGAATGGATAAGGAAAATTTACACAATGGAGTACTACACAGAAGAAAAAAATAACAACATCTCGAATTTTGCAGGAAAATGGATGGAACTAGAAAACACCATTTTGAGTGAGGTAAGCCAGACCTGGAAAGACAACTCTCACATCTTCTCACTCATAAGTGGTTTTTAAAACATGAAGCAAAGAGAACCAGCCTGCAAACTATAATCCCAGAGAACTTAGACAACACTGCAGACACTAAGAGAGACTTACATAGATCTGATCTACATGGGAAGTAGAAAAAGACAAGCTCTCCTAAGTAAATTGGGAGCATGGGGACCTTGGGAGAAGGTTGAAGAGGAGGGGAGAGACAGAGAGGAGAGCAGAGAAAAATGTAGAGCTCAATAAAAATCAATTAAAAAAAGAATATCCAAATGGTATCTTTTTTTTTTTAGTTATAAACTGATTGGCCCATTAGCTCAGGCTTTTTATTAACTATTATAACTTATATTAACCCATTATTTATTCTTTCTTTCTTTCTTTCTTTCTTTCTTTCTTTCTTTCTTTCTTTCTTTCTTTAAGATTTCTGCCTCCTCTCCACCACCGCCTCCCATTTCCCTCCCCCTCCCCCAATCAAGTCCCCCTCCCTCATCAGCCCAAAGAGCAATCAGGGTTCTCTGCCCTGTGGGAAGTCCAAGGACCACCCACCTCCATCCAAGTCTAGTAAGGTGAGCATCCAAACTGCCTAGGCTCCCACAAAGATAGTATGTGCAGTAGGATCAAAAACCCATTGCCATTGTTCTTGAGTTCTCAGTAGTCCTCATTGTCTGCTATGTTCAGCGAGTCTGGTTTTATCCCAGGCTTTTTCAGACCCAGGCCAGCTGGTCTTGGTGAGTTCCCAATAGAACATCTCCATTGTCTCAGTGTGTGGGTGCACCCCTCGCGGTCCTGAGTTCCTTGCTCGTGCTCTCTCTCCTTCTGCTCCTGATTTGGACCTTGGGATTTCAGTCCGGTGCTCCAATGTGGGTCTCTGTCTCTGTCTCCTTTCATCGCCTGATGAAGGTTAATATCCAGGAGGATGCCCATATGTTTTTCTTTGGGTTCACCTTCTTATTTAGCTTCTCTAGGGTCACTTATTATAGGCTCAATGTCCTTTATTTATGGCTAGAAACCAAATATGAGTGAGTACATCCCATGCTCCTCTTTTTGGGTCTGGCTTACCTCACTCAGGATAGTGTTTTCTATTTCTGTCCACCAAATGGTATCTTTGACACTGGTTTTGTGTCTGTATGGTCAACAAAGGATTCTATGAAGTGATACCCCAAGCCCTCAGTTTCTTCAGGAGGAGATGACTCAGAAGAAGGAGTTTCTCTCCAACCTGGGCTATCCTGTGGTACTTTGAGACTATAATCCAGTGTCTACCCAGACAGAGAGCACTGGAGCCAAGCCTGTGCTCTCCCCTCGAAGCCTACAAGTATAGGGGCTTTGGCAGTGAAGTAAAGAGCCTGAGTAAAACAGAGACATTACTGTTCTCTGGGCATTCAATGAGGCTTGTGAATATTTTCTTAAACAATTCCAAAAGCCAAAAGCTCATTTAATTTGGTTATCTTGCTTTATAAATTATGCCTCTAAACAACCAATCTATTTTAAATAGACTGATGTGAAGAAATATGCTCACTGCTGTGAGTGTGTGGTGACCTAGAGATTTGTCCTTCCACAGAAGGGGTAGAGAGTTGGCTTTGGCTTTCTTTGTTAATTCAGACCGTGTTACATGTAAATTATTTGTTACAGACTTGATGTGACTGCCCGCTTTCATCTGTTGGTTCAGTGTATGGAATGAGAATGCAGAGTTTTTTTTCTTTTTTTTTTTTTTTTAAGGTCTCTGTTAATAGGGTTAATTTTACAAAACTTTGTGAAGTGAATGATTTACTCTTGACAAGCCAAACACTGTCTCTGGGAGTATAGTTTTTAAATTGAAAATTGGAAATCATTTCTTTCTGGGGAATACAACGTAGAATTAAATTGTCTCTTTATGCAGCCTGCCAATATAAAATATACTCACTATATAATCTTAGGATATAACTATAACATTTTATGTTAAAAATAGGTATTGCCATGTTTTCAAATACTGGATATGGTCTTTTAAGGTAATAGTTCTAATTTTTAAAATTTTACCTTATCAAACTTTCTAACAAAAGTTTTGTTTTACTTGAGATACTCTGTTTCTGCACATCAAGTAGCAGCTGGTGCTGTTAATATTTGAAACAAATATACAAAGTTCATCATACATGGATACAAGAAGTATCACGTGCTCCCCTTTCTGTTCAGGTTCATGTCTTAGATGCCAACTTTAACTGACGTCTTTTACAAACCTGCCAGGTGCTGGTTCCTCGTGCGGGAGACTGACGTAACAAACAGCTAGTTAGTCACCTTCTCCTTCTACAGAGCTCTGGTCCAGCCAGTTGTGCAATTGCTTTTCACCTATTTTAACTTACGTTATATTCACTCATGTTGATCTTGATGTAAACGTTCCCCCCCCCCCCGTCTCTTCACGCTCCCCACAAAGCTGTACAGTTATTCCCTCCTGACCTCTGTTCTGGGTCTTTACCAACTGTCAAATTCTCTCATGGCCCCTTGATGGACCCTCTTCTGAGGCGTTCTAACTGCTGCTCCCCTCACTGCCCTCTGTCAGCCTTGAAGGGGTTAATGAGAGACTGATGTCTCCAAACCCCTAAAAGTAATTTGGGTGACCTCTAGAAGAACTAATGGGCCATGAGTAACCCGACTCATCCTTGTTCTTGCCACTCTGGACATTGTTTTGGGGTCTCGGAACTGAAACAGCTGGACTGAAGCCACTTTTGCCTCAATTCACCTCTGTCTCACAGGCTCAGATCAGCCTAACGGTCTTCAGGACCAACTGGACTCGGTGCCCACTGCAGTACTCCAAGGTTGTAGGACCAGATCTGACTCCTGCTAAGGATGGGACCTGTACCTCCTTGAACAATCCTGTTTCCACACCAACAAATCCTAAGTGGTTTGAGCTGAGGCCCAAAGACACAGGGACCAGGCACAGCTTCCCCCTGGTTCCCTCCTGCTCTGGCTCCTCCCCTGGGTCACTCTTTCCTCCTTATTATCCGCACACCTGTGTTTTCACCTGTCTGTTAAATGTTTCACTTTCTGAGCTTCACCCTAGACCCAGACAAATGTTCCACGTCAGCTCTCTTGATAGCTCATACCCTACAGCAGCTCCATTTGCTCCTGATGCATCTGCACCAGACCTTTTGGATGCTGTGGAGAAACTGACTGAAAGGGACCTTCATCCCTCTCACCCCAGGCCAGATACAACCCTTTTTGTTGACCCTCTAGTCCCTCCTGTTCCCTTCCTTTGATGCCCCCGTAGCTCCGGCCATGTCTGCTGACTCATCTGATGTCACAGTCCTGGCAATGGGACCGTCACTGTCACCCTGGATCCACTCTAAACTCACTTTCTCCCACCTCTGTTCCTCTCAACTCAGTCTTCATAGAAAATCTCTTGGTTTTACTCCATAACTAAATTGCCTGCTTTCAGCGCTCTAAAAATGATTTTCCAATTCTCTTCAGGAATACAGGACAGCAATCACTTGAACATCACAGCGGATCAAGTTTAAGACTCTCCTGCTACATGACCAGAGGACCTGGTCTTCGATGGAACTGGACATAGACCCTCCTCTGCGGAGAGTAGCTGTTACATCCCTGCTCTGCATCTGCACATCCTTTCAGAGTTGGGAATGACAGTTTCCCTCTGGAGGACTACACTTCCCAGCTTCCCTTGAAGACTTCAGAAGTTGCTCTTGCCCCTCTAAGGGGCCTCGACCCATCTTCCCCTGTGGTCATTTTGACCTTCTGCACACAGGAGTAACAAAGGTGCCCCTCGATGTAATAAATATGGCTCTGCCTAAGGTCAGACCAGATCTCTCTCTTACTGCCGTTCTCTCTCCACCTGCTTTATGAAATAACCTAACACTAAGGGCTACATAACCCTGTGTGCATACTTCACAGTATAGCTTTTACCTAGCCAGCAGACCCTTGGTGTGGGCATTCAGCTCAACAAGCCATGAAGGCCTGCATGTACACATTCAACTTGGGGCCAAAGACAATGCTGCCCTTCTTCTTCTTCTTCTTCTTCTTCTTCTTCTTCTTCTTCTTCTTCTTCTTCTTCTTCTTCTTCTTCTTCCTCTTCCTCTTCCTCTTCTCCTCTTCCTCCTCCTCCTTCTCCTCCTTCTTCTTCTCCTCCTTCTCCTTTTCTTTTTTTTTCTTTTGAGACATAGTCTTATATGCCACCTAGGCTGGCCTTTCAAATCTCAATTCTCCCACATAGCTTCCTGACTGCAGGGGTGTATCATGCGCACAGCTCAGGCCTTTACGCTTTTTAGTTTTTCCTTGTTTTGTGCCTGTGAATCTGCAGACGCTCAGGAAATGTGGATGTATTAGTGGATGAATACATGAGCCATTCAAGCAGTGAATGATGGGGAGGTAAATGCTACCATGAGAGAGTTCTCTGTCCTGTGGTACAGTGTGGGGGCTAAGGAGACCTGCCCCACCGACAGTGAGTGAGAGTGACCTGGGCTCACTTAGCTATATTTCAGGATCCTTGCTTTCAGCTGGCCTCCGTGGCATTGATAACATTGTTTGACTTCGGGCTCTTATCTTGGTTTTGCCTTCATTATTTTTTCTTATTTAGTCGTAATACTGAGGGTCTGAACCCAGGGCCTCTCCCATGCTAGGCAAGTATTCTACCACTGAGCTCTAATCCCAGCCCTTAATTAATTTTATTTTTTTCTATTTTAAAGCCTGGTCAGTAGGTTGTGCTGACTTTGAACTCACTCTGTAGTTCCAGGCTAGTCTTGAACTTGTGATCCCTCAACCCTCTGAGTAACTAGCCGGTTTTTTTTTTTTTTTTTGTCATATCTTAGCTGTGACCCTGTTTGAATTTCAGCTTCTAAAACTGCCTGACCTTGACTTCCTTAGACTCAGGTGCTGTTCCTTAGGTCGCTGTGGCTGTGTCCAAGCCTGGCCAGCGCTAGGTGAAAGGTGGAGGGTGTCTTCCTCCTTTCCACACCACAGAGCTAGGAGCAGCCTGTCTCAAGCCCCAGAAAAGAGCACCATTTCCTCATCCCCTTGACGGTTTTCTTCTGCTGAAGGCATCAATGTTTGCTCAGTCGTGTAAGTCTTAAATAAGCATCTACGTGACATGCTGCGGATGATGAAAGCTGTCTGTGGAAAGATCATCTCGCGCGGTCATGTTTCCATCATCATCTGGGGCCTCTGCAGCTCCTAAATGATGACAGTAGTCCTCATACCACGTAAAATGACTAGTTCCTCCGGGTGGGTTTATTTTTAATAGTGTATGTCAGCAGCAAATAGCTGGGAAGACCCCAGAGGAAAAGCCCCCGCTCTGGCTCTCACGCTTACTGAAGTGATGATATGGATACATTTAATATCTATATTAAAAACCTTTTAGGCGCAGTGGTGGTATTGAACTGGATAGCTAGAAGCGTGCAGGAAGAATCCAGGGCTGTTTATAGGCACTCAGTGGCATGTGCTGTACAGCCTCTTGAGGTTGTTCAGAGTCAAACTTGGGCTTCAAAAATCTTTGAGGGACATTTGACTCCTGCAGGAAAATGCTCAGAAACACAAGTCCAGTGGGTTAGATCTCTTCCTCCCGGCTTTTCTGTAAGAAGGTTGGTAAGTTTGCAGTGCTATTAAAATGGCCACTCACTCACATCCAGCAAGGGTGAGGTTGTCTCTGAGGCTGGACTTCTTTTGCATGTCTGCAAGATACTTTGTTTCTCCTAAAGATGGTGGAGGATTCTCTGCAGTGGAGGGGGGGGGGATTCCCCTTCTTCACCCTTTTCTTTTGAGACAGAGTTTCACAATGTAGCCTTGACTAACCTGGAATCTACTATGTAGATGAGGCTGGTCTTAACCCTCAGTGGTTTGTCAGCCCAGGCCTCTCCAGTACACCACCCCGTTAAGCAACAAAAATGCTTAATTTTTTTTTCTTCTTTATAGCCCAAGCTGGCCCCAAACTCTCATGCTGCTGTTTCAGCCTCCTTAGTGCAGGGATGACAGGCTTGAGCCCCTGCCTAACAAACCACACACAGAGTGGTGGACAAGCGTTGTTATATGTATTTCTGATCTTGATTAAGGTATTGTGATCGTGCAGTTCATTTTTAAAAATGTAATGTATAATTAGGAAATATAGGTTGTTGTTGATGGATAATCATAAATAATAGTCAAGTTTGTAGTCATGTTACTTAGATTTTCTAGATATATAGAGATATATTTCAGATAGGCATTCTTCATATCTCTCAAAGGCTACAGAATATGGCATTTAAAATAATTTAATAACTTAGGACTTTTCATGACAATGAGACATGTCTGCTCCTGGCGGCACCAATCTACTTCGAGAGGAAGATGGGCATCGAAGAGGATCCTTATGGAGCTTGATAGCCATTTGGGCAAGAAACTGCTCTTGCCTGGACTGTTGCATAAACTGGACACAGAGAACCCACAGAGAGAGGACTGCTGAACTTGCCAAAAGGTGAGATGGTCTTTCGGGGTTCCTGATTCATGAGAGTCTGCGAAACATTCTGCAGGACACAGCAGAAAGTGACTGAACTGTCTTTGGGACTTTCCTGCTTGATGAAAATGTCTGCTGGATACTATGGGCCTGAAGGCTGAAGATGGATGCCCCAACGGTACAGAGGAACTTTGGGTGACTGTCCAGGCTGCGAGATGTCTCTGTCATTTATTTTTTATTTGCTTAGGTAATATTATATCCTTCTGGAGTCTTTGATGGAGTTGAAGAATGAATAGGCAGTTATAGTTTTCCATTGTTATGATAAAAGATAAAATAGATATAAATATTGTAACTGTAATTCTTGTTTGATAACTGTTTTGTTATTTGTAATTTTGCTATGTTAAAGTTAAAGCCTTCCTTTTTTTGTTTAAACAGAAAAAGGGGAAATTATGTGGGAATGATTTCTTATTAATAAAGAAACTGCCTAGGCCCATTTCATAGGCCAACCCTTAGGTAGGCAGAGAAAACATTTTGGGGTTGATCCAGAGGAGATGCAACTGCACTGCTCTCCCATCCCATCTGCTGTGGACTCCAGACTGTCCTTATGGCCTGTCTTTCAGGCAGTTGCTGAAAGGGTGTTAGGCTGGCCCAGAAAGGAAGAAGTACAGGGTGGTGGGGCTGGGGTGGGGGTGGGGTGGGGTGGGGTGCTGCTTACCATAGTTCCTCTCTGCCTGCAGCTGAGACACTCTTTCTCCCTCTATGGCCCTGACTCTGGCCTTTCTGTTTTAACCTACGGTAAAGCAAATTCTGGCTCCAGGGAGGGCACACTAGCAGACTGTGGCAGACCATGTGTAATGGTCTTCTCTGTCCTTTTAAGAGACAAGCCACCCCCACTCCCTCCCTGGGCTGCTGAGGCAAGCTGACTTCCAGGTGGAGTCTCTTCCTTTCTATCTCCCTCTCGAAGAGGCAGCTTCTGTCTCTCCCGTCTCCCTTCTCCCCACTTCTCCCTTCCCCCCCCCCCGCTCTTCTTCCCTTCTCCTCTTTCCCCTCCATAACCCACTAAATAAATATCCAACCTCACTCTGCATGAAGTGCCTATCTGTCTGTCTCTCGCCCACCACGTGGCTCCCTGCCCAGGACCAGCCACCTTCAGAGACCAGTGTCGTGGTCTTGTGGTGTGCCCATCCATCTGTCTCTCCTCGTGAGACTGGCTGCCCCGTGAGGTCTCTCACCCACCATGTGGCTCCCTGCCTGGGACTCGCTGCCCCTCGTGGCCCACTGCAGCCACTTGGCGAACTGCCTGGGACTGCCTGCTCTGGAGACCCACAGCCCGCTGCCTGCTGCCACTTTGGGGACCTGCGGCTTGGTCTCGGGATGGCTGCCCGCTGCAGCCACTCGGGGAACTGTGCAGTCCCTGCGTGGGACTGGCTGCTCTTGAGACCCACAGCCAGCTGCCTACTGCCACTTCCGGGACCTGCAGCTTGGTCTCGGGACCGCTGCCCGCTGCAGCCACAGCGGCTTGGTCTCGGGACCGCTGCCCACTGCAGCCACACAGGGATCTGCAGCATCTTACTTTTACCATTACACCATGGCCAGCTCATCTGTGATTTTGTCCCATTGGATTCTGTCAACTAACATCCAAACCTAAGAAATTCCAGAAATGACCAAACTATAGTTTAGCCTTGACAATTAGAGTCAATTAATAAGCTTTAAATCATAGACCATTCTCTGTAGGGTGAGGAGTTCTCACGGTGTTGGACTCTCACAGTGTCAGACTTGGTCCCTCTGGGGCTTGAGATTCATGCCCTTTCCCATATTTTCTGCTCTGTTCACGTCATCTGTCCACAGTCCCCTAGAAGCCATCCCACGAAAGGGGAAAGAATCTTGTGTCCGTAACCTAAGCAATAGACAGATTTTAGGAGGTGGCCAGTGTCTGCATAGGGATGACTTAATCCAGTGAAGTTCTGTATTTCCTCCCAGGCTTTGAGGGCAGAGGGAACTTCATGAGAAGGACGGCACAGTCTTTCCTACCCTCTATAATCAGGGGGCTTTTGTTTTTATTTGATTTTTTTTAAGCATCATTTTATTGCCAGGTGGTAGTGGCACACGCCTTTAATCCCAGCACTCGGGAGGCAGAGGCAGGTGGGTCTCTGTGAGTTCGAGGCCAGCCTAGTCTACAAGAGCTAGTTCCAGGACAGGCACCAAAAACTACAGTGAAAC
>NW_004949113.1:5203412-5206552 GCF_000317375.1 Microtus ochrogaster
ATGGGGGGCACACATACCGCAGTAGCTCGGGGAGGTCAAAAGCATGATTTTATTTATATGGGGGGCACACATACCGCAGTAGCTCGGGGAGGTCAGAGAACAACCTGTGGAGTTGGTTTCCTTTTTCCACTTTTATCGGAGTTCTGGAAATTGAACTTGGGTCATCAGTCTTTTGACACAAGAACTTTTACCCATAAGCCATCATACCAGGCATATGTTATTTACTCTAAATTAGCATTTTTCAGACAGGCGCTGCTGTAAGCCAGGTGGTCTGTAAGCCTACTTGGCTGAGGCTGGCCTTGAACTTTTGCTTCTTCTGCCTCCACCTCCTGCGTAGTGGGGCTGACAGGTCTTTGCCACCGAGCTTGCTTTACAGGATTTTCAGTGTAGCAGACTCCGCCCATCGACTACAGCTCTCATCTACGGGCAGGGCTACCTGCCCCTTTCTGTGGGGGGCTGGCTAGACCCGAAGACTGAAGGGCTCGCCCAAGACTCTAGGGCAGGAAACAGAAGGTAGAGGAGTCTTGAATGAGGCGTCTGGGTGTGTGCGGCGGGATTTGGGGGTTTCCTCCTCTCTCTTTTGCATTCGAGTAGAAACACCATGAGCATTTGGCGAGATTGCTGTTGGGAGTTTGTAAAAGAGGTAAGGAAAAAGAAATGCAAGAAGAGGTCTGGTCTTCAGCTGCTGGCTGACCTGACCAGAAAAGCTTGTTAGGAAAAAGCCTCGCAGCTGGGAGACTGGAGCAGCATGTGGGGGCGGGGCCTGGGTAGTCCCGGAAGTACCCTGCTGGGACGCTTGATTTGGGTGAATTGGAGAAAAAAGACATAGCCCGTGATACTGAGAGGAATAGTATCTGCAGGCCACCTCCTGCCCTGACAGGTATTGGCGAAAGTGGGGCCTTGACCTTATTTCTTGGGTCCGACTTTCACTGGGAATACCAGAAGTCTCACCACGTGTAAATGGCGACCTCCAGCATTGTCCTCACAGCTGGAGGACAATGGAAGTGGAGACTAGTTCAGGCTCGCTCTGTCTCTGTGCGCACGTATGTGTGGAGGCCAGAGGTTGACAGCAAATGTCTTCCGCAATGGCTATTTACCCATTATTTTTCTTTTTTGGTTTTAAATTTACTTATTTATTTGATTTTGGTTTTTTTGAGACAGGGCTTCATTGTGTTGCTTTGGAACCTGTCCTAGAACTCTCTCTGTAGACCAGTCTGGTCTCAAACTCAACAAAGAGCCACCTGCCTCTGCCTCCTGAGTGGCGGGATTAAACAAAGGTGTGAGCCACCACCTCCTGGCTTTATTTTATGTGTGTTAGTGTTTTGCCTGCATGTATGTCTGTGTGAGGCTGTCGGATCCCTTGGATCTGGAGTTACAGACAGTTGTGAGCAGCCATGTGGGTGCTGGGAATTGAAGCTAGGTCCTCTGAAGAGCAGCCAGTGAGCCATCTCTCCAGCCCCCACCCCCAGATGGTGACATAGAGGTTACTGTGCATTGCTGTAGGTGAAGACAGTGTACTTCAGACCTTATAACCCCTGATTCAAACCCAAAATGCTGAAAACAGACTGATAACTATCCCACACTCAGTGACACAGCCCAGGCAGAGACGGACAAGGAGGGAGCCACTTGGGGTCTGAAGAGGCTTTGTAGGACCGGAGGACCACAGTGACATGTTCAGTGACATGTTCAGTGGCTAGGAATGGAAGATGACAGGGATGAGAACATTCCTAGGCTGGGGTGGAGGTCAAGCGTGTGTGTGTGTGTGTGTGTGTGTGTGTGTGTGTGTGTGTGTGTGTGTGTGGTGGTGGTGGTGGTGGGGTTGTGTGACAAACCTTTCCAAGGACTTAGCCACACCCTGACTTTTGAACTCTAGTATGTGTTGTCTTTGTCACTCAGGGTCCCTGAAGATGCAGCAGTGTCTCCTGGGATGGGGTCCAGAAGTTTTACTGATACTACCGTGGGAACTTGTGGAGATGGGGTCGACCATGCCTGAGCATCCCTGTACCAAAGAGAGACAAGGTTGTCACTAAACATGGCTTTCTGGAAAGTGGAAGTGTCCCTCTGCCAAAGGAGGGCTGATTGTTTGCCTTGGCAGACTCTTCCTGGCACCTCAGTGTTTCCATCTGACTTAGCATTTATCTTGTGGGGCTCCCCTCATTCTTGGGAAACAGGGAGAGTGGCCAATAGTTATGGGTCTAACATACAACCTGAAGAGTTACACTGACTTGACACGAGTGTGTACTCAGAATCCATGACCTCATGCAGTCCCCTCAGGGTCCCGATGCACAGAAGGTGACTTTAAATGCTGTTGTATGTGGGCCATATGCACAAGTTTTGATTAAGGATATTTGGAAAATCGCTTATGCAACAGAGCAAGGTCCTTTGCAGCAGGAATTGGCAGAATCTTAAACCATACAGTTATGATTACCAAAGGGTAGCCCCGTGGCTCTGGAAAATCTTCCTTCCTGTTTGTTGGTTTGGTTTAGGTTTTTTTGAGACAGAGTTTCTCTGTAGCTTTGGAGACTTAGTATTTTATTTTATTTTTCTTTTTTACAATCTTTCCTGAGAGTGTTATCAAGAACATTCTGAGACATTCTGTTTCCTCTTTCCTTAGAGCTCTCTCTTGTTGCCTCTTAACACCAGAATCCCTTTCTCTCAAGGGATTTGTTTGTTTGTTTGTTTGTTTTTGAGATTGAGTCTCACAAGTCCCAGGCTACCCTTGAACTCTAGGTATTCAAGGAGGATGAGTTTATACTTGCTATCCTCCGGTCTCTACCTCCTGAGTGCCAACATTACAGGCGCCAACATTACAGGCATGCATTACTACCCCTGCTCTGGCCCTGATTTCTCCTCTATGCCCTAGGCTAGCACACACAGATTGAGCCACATCCCTAGCCCTCCAGGGGCTTTTCAGAATTGTGGCTGTTTTCAGGAAGTGGGTCCTTTCTCTGGATTGGTTAGTTTGAAAACAGAGGTGGTTAATGAAGAATGGGGGAGGGTACTGTGCATCTGCCACTGTCACCTTCTGACTCTGGGTTCCAGGGTGGGTACAGATACCTAACCCCATCCTGAACTCAAGGTGACTGTGAGGGTTGACATTTCCAACCCGCATTGACGTTTATCTTGAGGCGGGGGGGGGG
>NW_004949113.1:5206711-5208398 GCF_000317375.1 Microtus ochrogaster
GGAGGAGGAGGAGGAGGAGGAGGAGGAGAGAAACCCCTGAGGGTCTGAGCCAAAGGGGCCCGCTTTTATGGCCTTCCTGTTTATGGTAAGAAGTCAGCAGCTGAGGAGCCAGGTTGTCTCCTGCAACAGCTGGCTGGGGACCTGCTCCCTGGATGGCAGTGGGAATGGAATCTGCCACAGGCCATGCTGCCTTGGGGCGCATTGTTTTAGACCAGCAAGTTTTCTCCCCAAACCAACTTGGTTGGTCGTGGATCTGTGTGCACAATTCAGATCTGATCTCAGCTCCACCACAGGATGGCTGTACGATTTCAGGTGGACCCGTGTGTCTCTGCGCCTCGTTTGTAGCGAGTTATATGCCTCCCTCAATGGGGTTTGGGAGAATGCACAGCCCGATGTGTCTGACATGTGGGAAATGTCAATATGGTTTTACTGCGAAGATCTTTCATCTCCCTTCCAGACCCAGCCTGAGGTCATGGGATGGGGTGGGAGGGTGTGGGTGGTGGTGAAGAGGAACCCGTCTACAGGCAGCTGGGAGAGCTGCTCTGGGAGGCTCCTTGCCTCCCAGGAAATGCAAGCTGTGATGGACCACAAGGTGCACAACTAAGACGAAGAACGTGGTGTCAGGGCAGCAGACAGCGGGAGAAATCAATAAACTATAATTATCAAGAACAGTGTCTGCAGGGTTGGGGATGGGAATGGACACAGAGATGAGAGGGGCAGGGGGATACCAGAGGGAGAGCGAGGTGGAAGCGTGCGCGCGCGCGCGCGCACGCGCACACACACACACACACACACACACACACACAGTCATATACAGGAGTGTACAGCAAAAGAAGCTAATGGGGACAAGCAAGGTGTGGCCGCCTGTCCTGGTGGAGGAGTTTAGTGTGGGTAGAACATAGGACCAGCACAGCCTCCCCTATACCTCTCCTCTAGATTATGAGCACAGGGACAAAAGCAGGAGATCCTAAATGGAGTATCTAAAAAGGATGCTACAGAACTCGGATGCAAGGGCCAGAACTGCCAACATGTGCTTAAAACATCCAATGCACAAATTTAATCATTGCTTAGATACTGAACCAATGGAACTCATAACTGGTAGGTTAAAACAGGACTTTGGCCTGCCAGAGTCATCTCCATCCTGGAGGTTTTGGCCCCACCGCCACTGACACTCTTCTGCCTGGAGCCCACCTGGGAGACTCCTGTGAATACTGCCAGCCTGGCACTCTGACATTTAGAGGCAGGCACAGAGGCTTCTCAAATACTCTAGCCTCGCATGTGACCTGACTGCTTTTGAAAAGCTACCATTGCCCTGATGGCCAACACTTGCCACTTGGATACCATCCTTGAGGAGGGGTTGTAGGATATGTGGGTTTCCTGCCCCCCCCCCCCCGTTCCTCTCCTGTAGTCTGGTTCCTGTAGTCTGCCAGCTGTGGTGTTCAAGGGTGAAGCAGCTGCAGGTCCTCTTGGGTCTATGAAAAAACCCTCCTCATTACCATCCCTGACTTCAAACTCTATTACAGAGCTACAGTATTGAAAACAGCTTGGTATTGCCATAAAAATAGAGAAGTCGACCAATGGAATCGAATAGAAGACCCTGACATTAACCCACAAACCTATGAACACCTGATTTTCGATAAAGGAGCTAAAAGTATACAATGGAAAAAAGAGAGCATCTTCAACAAAT
>NW_004949113.1:5209983-5231561 GCF_000317375.1 Microtus ochrogaster
CTTTAATAAATAAATAAATAAATAAATAAATAAATAAATAAATACCCTCCTAAGGGCGCCCTTAGGATTTCCAAGGATGACTGGCTCCTGGTCTGTTGTTTGGTGGTCCTGGGGAAGGAACCTAGGACCTCACTGATGCTGGGCAAGCGCTCTACCACCGAGTTATGTCCCCAGCCCTCTTTTTACTTTTCTTTGAGCTCATTCTGTAACCCAGGCAACCCTCCACCTTCAGTTCTAAGCTTGTAGGTTTTGATCTCTTTGACTAACCTTTATTTTCAAAAATATTTACATTGCGATTCATTAACAGTAGCAAAATTACAGTTATGAAGTAGCAATGAAAATAATTTTATGGGTGGGGGGGTCACACAACATGAGGAACTGTTATGTACTAAAGGGTCGCATTAGGAAGGTTGAGAATCTCTGCTCTAGAGTATCAGGATTAAAAAGTGTACTCCAACGGAAGGAGCCACTCCCCACCCATTGTAGATCTGGGCATGGAACCCAGGGCCTGGTGCTTTTGAGACAACTGTTACCATTCATAAACACGGGGTGCCCTGAGGCTGGTCCCATGAGGGGTGGCAGGTCCCCTGGCAGGTGGTCTGAGGTCGCGAGGGAGACAGACAGATAGGCCATGCTGAGAGAGTTTGGGTATAGAGTTTATTTAGTGGGTAAGGGGATTATGGAGGAAAGAGGTGAAGAGAGAGATAGAGAGGGGAGGAGGAGAGGAAAGGAGAAGCGGGGAGGGAGGCAGTAGTTACCTATTCAGAAGCGGGACAGAATGGTAAGTGGTATGGGGGGAGAGGAGGGACAGAGAAAGAGGAAAGAGAGAGGAGAGAGGGTAGAGGGAGGGAGTAGTTGCCTCTTCAGGAGAGGGACAGAGAAAGAGAGGCATCTGGCTGGCGAGTCTCACCTGTCAGACTCTTTCCAGAGTTCCTATTCCTGCCTGTCCTCTCCTGTTTAGCTATTGGCCATTCAGCTCTTTATTAAACCAATCAGAAGGTGTCTTAGTCAGGTGAAGAAGAACAGACACGTCTTCACACAGTGTGATCAAATATCCCCGCAACACATCCCGGCATTGCCCCCTCTCACAGAGAGCCCCAGCCTAATGGATGTCCAGGCAGGCCACCAGTATGCCACTGTGTCTCTAGTGTCATGCCACCTTCTCCAGTGAGGAAGCTGAGGGAGTTTCTCTTCCAAGACTCATCATGAGGAAGGACAGCCAGGGTTCAATCAAGTCACCAGGTATCAAGTTTAAGAGACTCCTGTAAAACCTACTCTGTTGGGAGTGTCCAGGGACAGAGTGTCTTTTGTGTACTTTCTGGTGGCCACTGCCTCTCTCTGCCTGGGCACCTTCCTTCTCTAGCTCCAGACTACAGGTTTCACAAAAGGGCCAGCTTCTGCTGGAACAGTATGGCTTGCCAGCTCCTGGGAGGCAGAAGGCCGGAGACAGCACAGGTGGGGTCCATGGTCTGGACCTGCTCAACCCCAACAGCTCCTGCGCATCCCCTTAGTATTCTTTTGGGGGCAGGTACTGCCCAGGAAGCAGAAGGGAGAGTCCATCTCTTCATTCACTCGGTCATCTCAGTGCTGGTGAGAACATCCTTCACATCCTTCTTTTGGGCAAAATTCCCATATACACAAAACATCAGATGGGGAAGTCTGGTCTCTCTGAGCCGACACACAGGGTCTTAGACTCTAATTTCCCAGCTGCAGAGCCTTTTGGAAGGTGCATTAATTTCTACTTTTTTTTTTTTGAGACAGCGTTTCTTTGTGTACCACTCCAGTCTGTCCTGGAACTCCCTCTGTAGACCAGGCTGGCCTCGAACTCAGAGATCTGCCTGCCTCTGCCTCCCGAGTGCTGGGATTAAAGGTGTGCACCATCGCTGCCTGGCTCTTTGTTCCTATTTTTATGTTACTTCAAATTGATATCTGACCTTGGGCAAAGGCAGCTGGGAACTTGCTTTTTGGTTTTATCTTTGTTTTGTGTTTTTGTTTCACACTGTATAAAAGTGCTGGGCAGCTTAATTTCGGTCCAAGGAGCCAGAGAGCAGAGAACCTAACCTCCTCTGTACCACTTTCTTCCTCTGAGCGCAGCCCTGCATGTTCACCTAAAAAGTTTTTTCCCTAATTTGATAGAGTATGGCTAGAGAAAGGATCATTTTTTTAAAAAAGTGATGATGTTTTTGCACTTTAATTAATGGAAAAGGTAAATCATAGAATCTGGTACAAGAATCCCCACAGTTTGGTCCATTTCATTCCACTTCAGGGCTCACCCGCAGGTAAGGGGGTTGGGCTTCTTCCCTTTCTTTAACTTCAGCCCACAATCTACCTGTTCTTTTCTTTTTTTGATTTTCGAGACAGGGTTTCTCTGTAGCTTTTTGGTTCCTGTCCTGGAACTAGCTCTTGTAGACCAGGGTGGCCTCGAACTCACAGAGATCCACCTGCCTCTGCCTCCCGAGGGCTGCGATTAAAGGCATGCACCACCACCGCCCGGCTTAATCTGCCTGTTTTTTTTTTTTAAAAGATTTTTATTTATTATGTATATAAGTTTCTTCCTTCATGTATCCTGCAGTAGAGAAGAGGACACCAGATCTCATTACAGATGGTTGTGAGGAGGCACCATGTGGTTGCTGGGAATTGAACTCAGGACCTCTGGAAGAGCAGCCAGTGCCCTATTCCTCTGAGCCATCTCTCCAGCCACCAATCTGCCTGTTCTTATATTATGTTCAGAAACAGGAACTTGTGTAGCATGATTCATAACAACCCAGAGACAGAAATTGGGGTTCAACCTGAAGGTCAGAAAAGCAAAGAGGCCAGCTACTGGCTCTTACCTCTACCTCAGTCTGAAATAGAGATCTTGCCTCCAGGAATCTCAGAATGAGACTGTGTGGGAACTGTCTCCTCCCGTCTTCTAGTCCTCTCTGGTGCTGGGATTAAAGGCATGCACCACTACAGCCTGGTTTCTATGGTGAACTAGTGTGGCTACTGGGATTAAAGGCGTGTGTCACCACTGCCTGGACTGTAATGCTGATCAGTGCTGCAGCTTTACTCTCTGAACTTCACACAAGCTTTATTTACTACAATACAAATGAAATATCAGTACAAACTTGGGAGTCTACAAATGATTAAACGAACCTTTGGCTAGAAGCGGCTTGTCTTCAAGCGAAAGGAAGCTTTGGGTCTGGAACTGTCTAGTCCTGTCTATTGGTGCCTGCCTTCTTTGGGAAGAAGTCTGTACTACCCCCATTCCCCCAGCAGTGGGATGCTTTTCTTACCAGATTTAGGTGAAGGAGAAGCCTTGAATAACGTGGGGAGAAATAATGCAGATGGTGACGTTCCCTCTACTTTGTCTCTCCGTGTTCCCACTGATGCTCAGAGCTGGCTAAGGAGTTTGCTGGCTTGGAAGTTTGTGGGTGGTGGGGATCAACAGTCTGAGGGGAAGGGGGTCTGGAAAATCGTTTTCCTAGGTAGAATCTGGAAACATCTTGGTAGAATCTCAGCTGAGGTGAGACTCGCATGCCCAGCCGAAGACAAACCCCCTGTTTTATTTCTGATATTGAGTGGGACACTCCCAGACCGGAGTAGGAGCTCCCATTCTGGATTTGTTAGGAAATCGTTTATAAAAGCCATAGCTGCTGGCATAGAGAGCTGAAGAGAAATCAAAGTATTATTTTCCTGGAATATATGAATCTATTTTAAATATTCTGTGGGAACCTGTCAAAGAGACATGTCAGAGCAAAGAGAGCATCCCCCTCCTCCAGCTGCTGCTGCTCCCGAAAGTTGTTTTGCAAATTGGTTTTCTCTTTGGACTGCTAAAATTTCCTCCCATCGCTGGGCGATGGTGGCGCACGCCTTTAATCCCAGCACTCGGGAGGCAGAGGCAGGTGGATCTCTGTGAGTTCGAGACCAGCCTGGCCTACAGAGCTAGTTCCAGGACAGGCTCCAAAGCCACAGAGAAACCCTGTCTCGAAAAAACCAAAAAAACCCAAAAAAACAAAAAACAAAAAAACAAAATTTCCTCCCATCTTGCTAGGCTCACTTGATTCTCTTCTTCATATTTTAATGGGCCTTTCTAAATACGTGTGTTAGGGTCATTTTCCTTAGTATCTTAGTTCTTCTTGTTCTCCCCTGTCAAGATTTTGTATCTCTGCCTAAGACTCAGGGATTTCTGCGCATGCTTGGTCTTCATGTGCTTTCTTACTGGCTTATCTTATGGTCCATGCTCTTCTGTGATCTCCTCCTACTGTGGGCTGCCCCCTGAAGGATGTATCTGGGTGGCTTTGATACAAAGTTTAAAGCTTGCCCCAGGTTCCAAGACTGTGTCTTTGGTTAATGCTCCTAGATTTCTCCTCGTCTGTTAACATGGACCAAGTTCCTACTTTCTGGGCTGATTTATGGTTGTATTAGGGAAAACTCTACCAGGGATATAAAATACAGTGTCCCATGCTTGGGCCTGATCTTCCGCACTATCAGTGATTACAAGTGTATTTTATAACCTTGTGCCAAATCGAAATCAAGGTGATTTGTGCATCAATCTCCCGGATAAAATCAGGTCATGCTGTATTGCAGTCTGACCTTCCTAATGCCTTTGTTGGTGCCGTTTGCTCATGTGCCTTCGACAATTATCAGAGATGGCCAGAATTGTATCACCCACTGTAGGCAAAGGCTTAACTGCTCTCCTGGAGTCTTCCCAGAAGAGAAGGCTTCTGTGGGCTTTGTAGCATGAAGGACTGCAGGCAGCTCCTTGAGCCTTCTCTGAGGATCTTTCAAAGCAATCCTGACCTCCCCAGCTACTGTAAGAAGTGGTCTCTTACAGCAAGCTGTCAGAAACATGTCCCAGAGAAAGCCGGCATGCTGCAGGCTCGCTCTGTCTTGTACATAACCCCAAGAGAAATCACTCACTTTTCAAATGAGCAGGGACAAGAAAATCACCTATTTTACTCTTGTCGCCACCGTCAACCATTGGTTCTTCTTGCACTTGTCAAGGAACAAGGTCAGGACTTCCAGAAAAATCCCGAGTCCCTTAGTATTGTTCCAGCCCTTGCTGCACGCTCCATGACACAGTACATGTCTGGCTGGGTCACAACAGCTTTGAACAAATTTGTGTAAATTGTAGATTTCTAGGAAGTGAAGTCTCTTCGTGCTGCTGCTGGTCGGAGGGGGTATTTAGGGTAAATGTTTTTAAGTTAGGGTTTTATGACTATAATCTGAGTTTCTCAACTTATATTTAACCCAAACTTCTTTTTAACGTAATTTCATCTCTTTTGATTTCATAGCCTTTCATAGCCTAGGGAGGAGCTCGGAGGTCTCTTCCAGTGCCACAGCCGGCTTTGTGAACCTCTTTAAGATATGCTAATGGATGGCATGATTATTAAGATAAATGCCTTGTGTAGGAAACTGGACTTAATTATAATATCTATAATCAGCCACCGGTCAGAAGTTATAATTTATTGTTCCCTAATTTGCCTTTATTACCAAAAGATATTTAACTTAAAGGGATTATTAAAAAAAAAAGCCTGATTTGAATGGTATTTAGCCAACTTAAAAACTATTTCTTCCAAACTTTTATAAGCTCCTCACATATAATTTTAGGAAATAATATGCCAGCATGAGGGAGTCGTTTGTGCTTGTTGATTAAAACATGGGAAAACTACTTTGTAAGAAGAAAAGGTAAAGGTTTTTTTTTCTTCCAGACCCTCATTTTCGGGATGCCATGTAAACTTTTACAATAGATTCAAGTCTGGGTGGGGGGAATATGGTGTTTCCATGGCTGGTGAGGTGTCTATTAACAGAATATCTAATGTACCTCCTCATAGATCATAATCTCACCCCACCCCCGTCAAAAAGGGAGCAGCATTTGCTAGCGCTGTGACTTCATAGGGCTTGTTCCACACAGCTCCACCGGCCTTCTAGACAAAGGAGCTCTGCACTCTTTCCCTGACCCCCGCCCTGGCATGACTCTGGGGTCCTTGGCCACACAGGCATGGCTTTCTTGCATCTCTTTGTCTCCAAATTAATGTGGGTGTTAAAGGGGCCTTGCCCCCCCCCCCCCCCCCCGTGTGAGATGGCAGTGGCTACTACTCTCCTGCCTCCCAGGGACTTTTCAGAGCAGTTGCCCTTCGGCTTACACTGCATAGGTTTGAAATTTATCTCCAGGGAAGTGACACTGGGATGTAAGAGACATTCCTCCTGAGATGTGGGATCCACTGTCCAAGGGTGTTGCCTGTATTGTAGGCGTGAGTAAACCTCCCATTTCCCACATCTTGTGGCCAAGGTCATTCTTGAGCCGTTTGGATGGGACTTTAGAACTCACTAGAAGCAGAGCTTCTGTTTGTCTGTCTGCTGCTATCTGCGTTCTGTCTTCCCAGGTCAGACATGAGGTGGCGTGTGTGTGTATGTGTGTGTGTGTGTGTGTGTGTGTGTGTGTGTTTGCAAGAGTGCAGCAGTCTGAAGGTGACTTGAATACTCTTCCATAGGATGGAAACTTATTGAATTCTTTTTTTTTTTTTTTTTGTTTTTCGAGACAGGGTTTCTCTGTGGCTTTGGAGCCTGTCCTGGAACTAGCTCTGTAGACCAGGCTGGTCTCGAACTCACAGAGATCTGCCTGCCTCTGCCTCCCGAGTGCTGGGATTAAAGGCGTGCGCCACCACCGCCCGGCTAAACTTATTGAATTGAGAGTAAATATGAGGCAACCTTTGAAGATTAAACCTCAGATTACCCAGAGTGTTTACGGGGTGCTGGGCTAGAAGAAAGTTCCCTGGATAGGTAGACTGATGTAAAGCGAATGAAATATTTCCAGGTCCTTCCTGCAAGGGTTTCTCACCAGGAAACCCTGCTGAGCAGCGGTGTGGCCACAGTGGTACTGAGGAGCACACCGGATGCAGACAGCTCCGGGATGGAGCACTACCTAGAAGAGATGGTCTTTGGATATCACCAGAAGCCACCAGTTGCAGGGTTAGTGGTTAGGCACTGGCAGGCTGCAGATGGAACTTCCGTCTTCACCCCGGAGTTTTGTGTGTCTATTCGAACCGAAGCCTGCTCAAGAACCCTTTGCTGGGTCAAGGGTCAAGGCACTCACTCCCCAGAAGCTCCAGAGGCTCAGAGTGCCACCTCCCTTAGAGAATTAGACCCACAGTCCCTAAGTGGCCCACAGTGCACAGCTGGCCCCAGCTGGAGAGGTGATACAAGGAGCACTTGGGGTCTTCATTTCTGTCAGGCCAGACTTACTTAGGCTATGCTGAAGATCACAACTGTGCTTGGCGCTCTTTCTTTCTTTCTCTCTCTCTCTCTCTCTCTCTCTCTCTCTCTCTCTCTCTCTCTCTCTCTCTCTCTCTCTCTCTGTCTCTGTCTCTGCCTCTCTCTCCCCCCCCCCCCCCCTCTGCCCTCTTCTGTGAATATGAAGTCATCTACTTCCAGGCAGGCATTCAGTTTCCTGTCTCAGGTTGTGCTGCTGGGATTCCCTCCCGCATACACACGCACTCCCCTTTCCCTTCAAGTCCTGAGACCCTAGGGCCAGGGATTTTCTGAAATATCAAAACCCAATCTCGAGTCTCCTTAGCTCCACCCCTTCAACAGGCCAACACCAGATCCCTAAGTGTTTGCAAATCTGATTTCTTCCTCTTTGCTTTCACGACCAGGTCAACTTTACAGGTTCACTTATTATCATCCAGGGGTCTGAGTTACAGAACTCTAGCCACACCAAAGACATCACAAATTCTTGCTCGGGGACACTGTATAAAAGTCACACCTAGCCTCTGGGAGGCAAGATGACATTTGCATAGTAACAGATCTGGGTTTAGCCTTGATTGGTACGTGGCTCCTATACTGGACAGGAAAGCAAGCCCAGCACCACCCTCAACCAGCTAGTGTACTAAACTGAGGGGAACAGCTTCTGAGTCCCTGCTCTTAACCTCTATTTTATGCAAGGATGCCATGGTGACAATGTGTTTGTCCTTGGCTACTCAAAATGAGGGCAGTGGAAGTGAGTCTCTGTTATGTGTCTCTTTGCTGTCTTTTGGGACAGAGTTGCTTTGTAGGCTGGTGTCAAACTCTCGATCCTGCTGCCCGCTCTCCCAAATGCCGGGACCACAGACATGTGCCACTAAGGCTCCCCAGTGGTTGCCTCTTGATGAGCTGGTGGAGAGGGTGGCCATGATGATGGTGACAAGGTTGAGAGGAGACTTGCACACATGGGTCTGGCTGCAGCTGAGTGGTAGGCAACGTGTGTGCCATGCAAGAGGCCTCGTGTTTAATCTCTAAGAACCAAAATTGAAGCAAAATGAAACCATTGCTTATTCAATCAGCAGAGGATGGTAGACCTGGGACTTCCAAATTAGTCCCCAAATCCTCCTCCTGATACGAAGAACAAAACCAAGCAAAAATCATCTGGAGGGACTGAAGAGATGGCTCAGTGGTTAAGAGCACTGGCAGTTCTTCCAGAGGACCTGAGTTCAATTCCCAGCACCCACATGGCAGCTCATAACTGCCAATAACTCTACCTCCAGAGGACCCTCGCAAATACCAATGCATATAAAGTAAAATTAAATAAATCATTAAAAAAAATCATCTGGAACCCAGAATTAGCCCCAGTAGGTCTTGGAGTGAGGTTACTCCATGGACCTGAGTATGCTGACCGTGGGTGTGTCCATGTCAGGATAAAGAAGAAAGAGATCCCTGCTGGACCTGCTTCATACTCTGTCTGACATAGAAGGGGTCTAGCGGGTGTCTGGGGGAGGAAGGCCTTACGTCATGGGAGAGGACTCTGGAGGTCTGTAGAAGGGAGTGGTGTGTGGCTCCCCCTCCGTATTATCTGAGCTCTCTCCCAGGAGCTGTTGGGAAAAGCTTGCAAGAATTTCCTGGACTCCTGCAGACAGAGGTCTGCTCCACCAAGGGCAGGGTTGGCTGCCACTCCCCGCAGAATCTGATCTTTGGCTTCCTAGGCTCCTTTCATGTCCCCAGGTCCTGTGTTCACATTTGACCTCACTGAAAGACAACTCCAGAAGCCAACGCCCAGGAGAACAGGGGGTTTAGCCTCTCTCACTTGTTACTGTTTCCACAGAGACTGGAACCACCCTTAGCACATACTAGACAGCAAGAGAAATATTGCTGGGGAAAATGAATCTTGTCAGGAGCCCAATGGCTTTACTATGCATCTGCTCTGTGACTCAACAAAAGTGTGGACTTTGTTCCTCTAGCCTGCCACTGCCACCAGCTCTGTGTTACAAAACAGAACAATGTCAGTTGAGTCCACTGTAGCTCTGAAGTGTAAAAGCTATGGAACTGATTTGAAAAGGACAGTTGAGAAAGTTCGGCCAATTTTAGAGTTCACGGGAGATAGTGTTTCTAGAAAATACGCGGCAGACATGCTTTCTTAGACATGTCAAACCATCTTTCCAGTTACTCTTGGGTTGAGGAGGGAAACGAAACCAGCTGGAAATGAGTGCTACCACACACCAGACCCTTCGGGATGTGGCTAAAGTAATATCCAGTGGGCAGCTTATAGCCTCAGGGTAACACTCAGACAGGGAACTGAAAAAAAGATGAACCAAACATTCAACTCAAGAGACCAGAGAACACCACCACCCCGAAATATGAACGTATGCACACGCACGTGAGCTCTCCCTCACCCATGCACACGCATAAAGAAGACACTTCCAAACTCTTTCATAGATCACAACAGTGGGGTGTGTTTCTATCAGGGTCTTTGCTCTGTAGAAGAGAAATACTGTCTCAAAAAGCGCGCGCGCGCGCGCGCGCGCGCGCGAGAGAGAGAGAGAGAGAGAGAGAGAGAGAGAACAAGAGAGAGAAGGCAGCCAAGCTTTCTGTTTCCTCATTGTGCTGGACTGTGTGTCCTTGAACTGTAAGTCAGCACAAACCCTTTCTCCCCCAAGTGGCTTTGCCAGGGCATTTTATCTCAGCAACAGGAAAAGGAGGAAAGACACCTGGTGATCTAACCTCTATGTTCGCAGACGTGATAGCAACTCGGATGGGACCTGGATTGCCTGTGACAGGCAGAAAGGGCAAAGGGGACAATGCTGGCTTTCTTTCCTGTTTTTCTGGTTGTTTGGGGTATTAACTCTGATAATCAGCAGAAACCAGATTCTTTCTCCTTGAATCGTGAGTAGAACTCCCTGTCCTGCCTGGAGCCGAGACTTCCTGTGTTCATTTCTCTCAACAGGTCCTAACTTTGGGATCCTATTTAGAGCAACTCAGAGAGAAGTTCAAACCCTTCTTTGTCTCTAGTCAGGGTGCTGGTCTAGCCTTCCCTACTGCCAGGAAGGACTTTAAAGCCCAGATTTCAGCCCCCCTGAGGCTCTGCCCCTCCTCCACCACCGACTGTGCATAGGCCCTGGGTGTCTCCAGGGTTCTCTCTGAGGGTAAGGTGTTCAGATCAAGGCTCCCCTGGACTTGCTGGCCACTTGATACTTTGTTTGGATTCAGTTTGGTTGGTTAGGTTTTTGATAATGGGTACCTCATAGGTTGGGGTGGGTTTTCTTATAGGAAATTAGGAAAGGTTTATGCGCATGTGAGCTATGACCTATGATTTGCTTTTTGCGCCACTTTCTTTTTTTTTTAATTTATTTATTTATTAAGGATTTCTGCCTCCTCCCTGCCACCACCTCCCATTTTCCTCCCCCTCCCCCATCAAGTCCCTCTCCCTCATCAGCTTGAAGAGTAATCAGGGTTCCCTGACCTGTGGGAAGTCCAAGGACCGCCCACCTCCATCCAGGTTTAGTAAGTTGAGCATCCAAACTGCCTAGGCTCCCCCAAAGCCAGTACGTGCAGTAGGATCAAAAACCCATTGCCATTGTTCTTGAGTTCTCAGCGCCACTTTCTTTTTATTTATTTATTTATTAAAGATTTCTGTCTCTTCCCCGCCACCGCCTCCCATTTCCCTCCCCCTCCCCGAGTCAAGTCCCCCTCCCTCGTCAGCCCAAAGAGCAATCAGGCACCCACACATTGCGCCACTTTCATACTGAAAATAAAATAGACAGAGACTGCGACGCCCCGATTTCAGAAGGGAGCTTAAGTACATAATTTTGAGTCCTATGAAATTGTCAATATTTGTTCATTTCTTGACCTATAAAAACAGCAATTTCATGCTAGTCAGCCTGATAAAACATGGTCTACTGAGTCAACCCTTTAGAGACCTACAGCCTGTCATCACTGTGAATTGCTCTGTTGCCCTCCTCTGCCTTGTTCCGCAGAGGAGCGGGAAGACAGACACCTAGAGCTTTCCTTTCTGTTGTATTATTCTGCTCTCTCTTTCACCTGGAATTTACTCAGTATCACGCTCTGCACAGCGCTGGAGGGGCCTGTTCTGTTAACCAGAAATCCCCTATAGAAGCTCACAGATTTGTTCATTTTTGCGTTCAGTCATGTCAATTGATTTGATAATTGCCTGGGAGACATACACAGGCACACAGACAGGCAGAACAAACGTCGGGCCACAGAATTGTTTTTTTCCTCGACAGTAGGATGAAGATGTTTTAGTTACTGGAACTCAAATGTCACCTGGAAGAAGAAGAGGAGGTACGAGGGAGAAAGAGAAAGGAGTGGAGATGGCGCGGTGTGGGAGGCAGGTGGCCCCTCTTGGTCACCAAGTGTGATGACTCCCGAATATGACAATAAATCACGGCAGGAATCAATCTGTCGGGAGGCTACTGCGCCGTGCTGATAATGCATCAATCAATAGTTAATGTTTACACTTTAATTAATCCACACACGGGAAGCATTCTTTCAGTGACAAAAATAAAGGGATGAGAAATAAAACACCTTTTATATCAAGGAGCCGCGATTGCACGGCCTGTCTGGTGGCTTTGATTGGAGCTGTCATTGATCACTGGGGGTCTCCAGCCTTCTGGCTGCATTTGGATACCAAGCTAATGTGGGGGAGGGGCACAGGGGTGTCAGAATTCAGCCCCGGGGAGCTGGTGACATCCTCAGAACTGCTGCAGAGCATGGATTCCGGCACTGGCAGCACAGACTCAGAGACAGTATTGGATTCTAAGTATCCGTGGCATTTCCCAGAGAAAACTTCCGACCACAGATGACAATCTATTACTCTAGTGGAAGCAGCGTGATGAACCTTAATGTAAAAAGCGTATGAGAAGAAAGGAAGGGCCAAAGAAAGAGAAGTCTTCACTGTGGGGGTTGGGGTTCATTCAGGACAGAAGATTCACATTAGACTTGAATATCAGACAGGACGAGGGAGCTAGTGTGCACCCACCCACCTCAGGCTAGGGGTGTTGAAGACCCACGTCCTCCTACTCCTGAGGTCTGAAAGGCTCCTGCAGCGCCATCTCCTCTTTCCAGCAACATCAGCGGCCATGTTCAGTGGAGAAGGGCGGGCGCACCTGTCAAATGCTGCCGCCACTCCACTCCAGGTCAGGAGAGAAATGACTGACATCCACCGATTGTGAAGTGTTTGAAAACAACTCCAAATGCTTTTAGGCCCAACTGTTTCAATTACTTTCTCCCATCGTATCCGGCAATCCAGCCCTGTTATTTCCCTCCACGCCGAAGGAGGGGTGCTGTCAGGGCATGTGTGCCCGTCTATGGTATGCTGTTGTGACAAGTTATGGAGACTTTACAGAGGTGGGCTGGCCCGAGTTCTAAAGGCTTAAGAGTGCGGAGTTGCTATGTGAGTAGTTCTGGTGAGAGCCTCATAGAGAACATCAAGACACAAGCAAACTTATGGACTCAGACCCATAATCCCAGGACTTGGGATGCCAAGGGTAACTGCAAGGGTGACGTTAACCTGGGTTTGCAGCGTGAGCTCTAGGCTAGCCTGGGCTATAGAGTGAGAACTCGTTTCAGAGCAAAACCTCAAATAAAACAAAAAACCCAAGAAAAAACAAACCAAACAAACCCTCACACCCCTCCAAAACCCCAACCAACCAACCAACCAACCAACCAACCAACCAACCAACCAGCCAACAAAAATCAAACCATACCAAATCAACCAAACAATCATCTGGTTGACCAGTTAACCAATCAACTGGAGATAAAAAGAAGTAGCCTGTGAGTGCTGGGGAATGCACTCCCAAGAGGAAAAAGGTATATTCCTGGTAAGGACCTAATTACCTGTCCCCAGTGCCTACAGGCTCCAGACCACCCTGTCACCACCACAACCTGATTCTAGCACATGACCTTTAGAGGGTCAAGTCATGAGGCAGTGTAGAGGCCACGAGTGAACTTCCTAGGGCAAGGTGTTCACTGAGACCCAGAGACACTGAGGCTGGTAGAGTGGTCAGTAGATTCACATCACTTTTTTGTTTGTTTTAGAGACAGGGTTTCTTTGAGTAGCTTTGGAGCCTATAGATCAGGAGGTTGGCTTTGAACTCACAAAGGTCTGTCTGCTTCTGCCTCCTGAGTGCTGGGAGGGGATTAAAATACCACGCAACCACTGTCTGGCTTTTATTTCTTTTTTTTTTTCACCCTTTCATCTTTGCTTCCCTCCTTTGTTTCTCCCAGACCTGACCATCTCTGAGCCAAGCAAATTCTCCCCGTGACTCAGTTCTTACACATTTGTACAGTCTACTTTATAATGCAGGAATCACATTGTATCCCCACTAGCCAACAACAGCTAGGATGATATACTAAAGTTGATTCATGTAGAACACAAATTTACAGTCATCCAGTGCAGACTGTTAATCTCTCTTCTCTTCTACATTTAAACTGTGTGTGACCCTCCCCAGTTCCCCTCAGCCCACTACATTTATTCTCCTGGCTTGCATCGTTGATCGTATTTCTAATTGGATGGGTAGAATTGAAACTTTTTAAAGCTGCTGGTATAGGAAGCTGGCCTAGCCTTTATCATTTGGAGTCTTAGAGACTGTTGGGGAGTCTTTGGATACAAATAGTAGCCTGGGCTTTGCTAATTGCTCGGTTGGAATCTAGTTCCAGCCTCATTTCCCCATTCTAAACCCTGCCCAGATGTTCGGCTGCGCCACTCCTCCCATTCCTGACCCCATCCCTGAGTAAACCTGTGCAGGGTCAGCTTTTCCCCTGGAGCTGCTCAAGACCATGTCTACAGGTATGTAAGACCCGGTCACTAGACCTGTCATGTGCTCTCTCTCCTGCCTTTCTGAGAGTCACTTCGGAGTTGCCACTCTGCTTTGCTTTGCTCTGTTTATTAAACATGGATTTATTAATTCGGCTGGATTTGGCTTATTGCATTGGTAGAGGAACTGTCTACCAGGGATTTTTCAAAATACTTATCACTAACAAGTGAAGAAAAGGAACCCAGAGAGGGTTACTGGCTGGCCCGTGGCATCTCTGGTGACCTCAGTAAAAATGCACTGAGCACTGCGGTGTGGCAGGCTCTTGGTAAAGCCAGAAGCTCTGCAATGGAAACTTGCTGTCTAGGCAATGTCTTCGCTTCTTGCACCATTAGCACCAAGGTGAAATACTTTCCTCGTCTATACACTCTTTACATTGTGCTAGAACCTCTCAGGGACATTTTAATGTGATTATTTGCAACTTGAGGTGACTTTACTTAGAAGGCACTTGGCAGTGTCTGGAGTCAGGGTGGAAAGGAGATACAGATCTCTTAAGTAGAGACAGAAAGACTCCAATGTAGCCTACAGTGCACCTGGAGACTTCCCACAATAACGTGTTCTTTGCTTCAACATCTCCACGGTGTCAGATTTTAGGATCTCTGTTTTGATCCCTATTTCCTCCCTAGGGAGGCACTGCCAACTATAACCCAAGCATCTATCCAGGAGAACAGGGATGCTGAAGATGATTAGTCCCATGCATTTTGCAGCCCCTCCTTTTGGTACCCAGCTCTGCCCGTGCCCAGTGATGCCCTGTATTGATGTAGTTCACACACACACACACACACACACACACACACACACACACACACACCTTTCAAAGTTCTCCCTGGAGATTGACACTGACCCAAGCCCTGACCTGAGCTGTTTTTATCAGAGCCATGGGCAGATTACTGCAAAAAGAAAGGGCCTAAAATCTAGAGTTTAGCTATTTTTGAAGCAGAATGAACCCTGTAGACAGATTCCCTAAGTGGATTCCCTTTGACCGGGTTTAGAATTTCCAGGGACTTTTCCTTTGTCTCCCTATCCCTAGAGCTTCACCATGCTTGTCTGGACGGGACACCATATTCCTTCCCCCCCTCTGCTGATGGGGGGAGAGTCTTCTGTTTTGTGTTAATTTCATTGGTTAAATAAAGAGACTGCCTTGGCCCTTTAATAGGACATAAAATTAGGTAGGTGGAGTAAACAGAACAGAATGCTGGGAGAAAGAAGCTGAGTCAAGGAGTCGCCATGATTCTCCTACCGGACACAGATGCAGGTTAAGATCTTCCCTGATAAGACACCTTGTGGTGTTACTGGGATATTAGAAATGGGTTAGATCGATATGTAAGAGCTAGCCAATAAGAGGCTGGAACTAATGGGCCAAGCAGTGTTTAAAAAAAATACAATTTGTGTGTTGTTATTTCGGGTATAAAGCTAGCCGTGCTGGCGGCTGGGTGGTGGGACACAGCCCCGCTGCTCCTTTTTCAGCACTCTGCCTGGGAATTAGCCACATGAGCTGAACAAGAAGTACCTGGGTTCTATACACCAGAAAGCGGATGACCTTGCACTTGGCCTTAGTCCTTCCCTGGTGCATGTGCTCATCAGGCTCTCATCCCCGCCTGTGTTAAATGCCTGGGAAAAGCAATGCAAAGGGAAGAAGGATTGGCTTGGGCTCATGGCTTTACAGGTCTGAGTCCACCGTCACTGGCTCCATGGCTACAGGAAGTGGAAAGAACATAAAGTGGTGGGGAAAGTGGCCCAGCAGAGACGTTCACTCCAGGATGGCTGGGAAGAGGTATGTGGGGGGGGGGCAGGGAGAGGACCACGAACAAGGTGTACTCTTCAAAGGTGGGGCTGCAGTGGTCCACTTCTCTCGGCTACACCTCACTTCTTCAAAGGTTCCATTACCTCCCAAAGTGACATCACCAGCCAGTGACCAAACCTTAACCACATGACCCTGAGGGCCATTTCCTATCCAAACCATGGGTGGGCTGGTTAGGGTTTTCTGTAGTACACTTAAGTCATGTGTGTACTGTTTTTAGGATTTTTGTCATGCCTAGGAACCTTTTAGACTCTTACATACTTAACATTTTCCTTCTGATTCACTAAATCTATTTTATACATTTTATTCATTCATAGATAGAAATCAGTTTGCACAAAAGGGGGTAATAGGAAAATAAGCATAACAGAAAAAAAATCTTCCTATTGTTTTCTAGCTGAATGTTGCCATTTCTTGAAGGTTCTAGGCTTTGTGTACATGTCTATATCTATACTCAGGAGGAAGATCCAGAAGGGTCAGAAGCTCAGGGCCATCCTTAGCTACATTTAGGCCAGCCTGGGACTCACCAGGTCCCATCTTAATTTAAAAAATAAAGTCTAGCACAGAAGGAGTGATGGGATTACCCATGGGGTAGCGGGCATTCCCTGGGATTCTGGGAAGGCAATGCCGGTACCACTGGAGTTCCAGATCTCCACTCCTTTTTATGGTTCTGGGTGATCCTACTGATAGTGCCAATCTGTCCCTTTAGTTCCCAGGGAGCCAGACACTTCAATCCCCCCTTTAATGTGCACACGGGCATATAGCTGGTCAGGCAGTGAGAAAACTGGAGTGTGCTGGTTAGCTCACCAGGCTCCCCACAGCGAGATTCTCTAGCCCTTTGGCCCAGGGTATGTGCCACAGCTAAAATCCTCTCATACAGGCTGGGGATATGCTACAGTTTTTGCCTGGCATGGGACCCTGGGTTCAAGTTCTAGCATTTAAATAACACAAAATAAAAACACCCTAAATTGTGCGTCAGTGGCAGCAGCCAGATCCATACAGAAGCATCAAGAAAGATGACTATACCATTCAAGCTATATTTTCACAGCCAGGCTGTCTCACGGCCACAGAAAAAAGCCACTTGTCCTCTCTGACTGCAGTGGCCAATTCTGTCTTTACATACTAAAAAAAATCAAACTAGGGAGAAGATAAATCTTAATCCTATTTTGCATTGAAGTTTCAGGGTTTTTTTAAGTAGTGGTAACTGAAAGAAAACTCCCTGCAGAATTGCTATAAAGTGGTTCTTCAAAAAGTGGAAGCAAGTTACAGATGATTTTAGCTACAGCATTTCTAGAATAATAAAAATGAGTCGGAGGGGACTAGTGGGAAAACCTCTAACTTTCTTCTTTAATAAGTCTGATTTGCCCTTCCTTATTGAGGGTTATGCTTTTTTTTTTTTTAATTTCACGATGGCAGAGTTGGAGGACTTACGGCCTTTGTCACTCCTAGAAAACATATTATCGTACAAAGCAGACTGTTGCCTCAATAGCCAGGAAATTAAGTAACTTTGGGAATCAGTGAACACGCATTAAATGATGGTCTTGCTCTTTCCTTTTGGGTACTGCGTGGAAGTCAGCCCTGCTCACACCTCTCATGGCTGAAGTCAGAATGAGAAAGGAATGAGTGTCTGAGTCAAAAACAAAACAGATTGAAAATTCTGAAATTAGAGTAAGTCATTTTCTGTGTTGACATCTCAAAGAACGAATCTAATCTTGGACTAGAATATCTTGGAAATGAAGCGTCAGGGATGAGTCTTGAGTTCCCTTTCTGCTATGCAGTGATATTGATGATTAGAAGAAGTTGCCATGCCCCTTTGCTACCCACATGGCTATCTCTCAAACTCTAGGCACACCATAAGCTCCTATCTACAACGTCCTTTTCTGTCAGTAATAAAAAGCTATATGTAAGCTGGATAGTGGTGGCTCTCACCTTTAATTCCAGCACTAGGGAGGTAGGTAGGGGCAGGCGGATCTCTGTGAGTTGGAGGTCAGCCTAGTCTACAGAGCAAGTTTTAGGACAACCGGGGCTACACAGAGGAACCCCGTCTCAACTGTTCCCCCAACAAAAGAAAGAAAATTAAATTTAGAGTAAGTTTACAGTATTGGGGAGTGTGAGTACTGATGGGGTGCTCAGTAAACTTCTTACAAAATGGGCATCTGAATTGTGCTAGGGTCTTAGATGGGCTATTGTGTCTAGACATTGCTGGTTAGGTGGTTTTGAAAGATTTGATGAAGAGTTCTGCTAAATTGGCTTTTAAGATATAGGGCTAATTCCACCACATGTACTGGACAAGGTTGGACAAACCCACTTACTTCTGGGATAAGAGAACCTAGTGCCCAGAGGACAATTAGATGCTGTGGTAATATGAACATAATTGGCTCCCATAAGCTCGCAGGGTGAAGCCCTGTCAATTAGGAGGTGTGGCTTTTTTGGAGTAGGTATAGCCTTGTTGGAGAAAGTGTGACACTGTGGGGGTAGGTTTTGAGGTCTCCTATGCTCAAGCTATGCTTTGTTGTGGACAGACTCCTTCCTGTTGCCTGCAGATCAAGATGTAGGATTCTCAGCTCCTTCTCCAGCACTGTGTCTGCCTCCATACTGCCCTGTCTTGCCTGATGATAATGGACTAAACCTCTGAACTGTAAGTCACCCCAATTAAATGTTTTCCTTTATAAGAGTTGCCATGGTCATGGTACAGCAATAGGAACTCTAACTAAGACAGATGCCCATTTATTACAACCCATGATTGCTCAACTTGGTATTGTTGGTAATGATGCTATACTAGTTAGATGGGGGTACTTGGAGGAGTTGGAGATGGAGGCTTCTGGATTTTCAGTTGAGTAGTTTTTTTTTTTGAGGGGGAATAAAGGGGTAAGGGGTTAGCCATCTAGGAAATTAAGCTGCCTCATCCATTGTACAAAGGCAAATTATTCCTAGGCCATCTATGTATCACCTACCCATCTATCCAAAATATTAATGATTCTTTCTCTTTGGGCATTCTTTTAGGTCCTAGGGATATGAGAGAGAAAGATGTCATCTGTGTCCTCAGGAAGCAGGCAGTTACAGAATGTAATGCCTTCTTACTGGAAGTCTGTTCCAATTCATGTGGGCACTGGGAGAATACGTGTTGAGAGCTGGTGGGACACACAGCCAATCTGTGCTGAGAGCTGGTGGGACACACAGCCAATCTGTGTTGAGAGCTGGTGGGACACACACCCAATCTGACCCCTGGGATGTCTTAGAGCAAAGGAGCATCATTCCTTCCTCTCTGTCCTTCCTTCTCAGGATTACTGGCAGGGTCTGGAGAGATGGCTCAACAGTTAAGAGCACTGGCTGCTCTTCCAGAGGACCCAGGTTCAATTCGCAGCACCCACATGGCAGCTCACAACTGTCTGTAGTTCCTATTCCAGAGGATCCAATGCCATCATGTAGACATACATGCAGGAAAAACACCGATGTACATAAAATAAAAATAAATAAATAATTTAAAAAGATTATTGTCTACTATTTTTTTTAACCTTTGTGCTTAGACTTTAGAATCAGCCTGAACCTGTGGAAGGTGATGGGTGTTGTACTTTTCCTGGAAGGAAAGGAGCAATCCTCACTGTTCCATTCCTGGCTCTAGCATTTGAGTCTTTTCTCTTTTTTCTTGATAGTTTGGCTAAAGGTTTGTCAAGTTGGTTGATATCTTCAAAGCCCCAACCTTTGATTTCATTGATTTTTTTCCTGTTACTTTTGAAAGCTGGGATTCAGTCATTTTCACCATAATCTTTCTTCCTCCTCTCCTCGTGCTGCTTTGAGTGTATAGATACTCAGGAGGTTGGGAGTCATCACATGGACGTTTGGAGGCAGAGCAAGAGAAGTAGGTGTCTTTAGCCACCAAGTCACCTCTCTCTGGCCCTACACCTTGTGAAGGAGCTGTCCATAAGGACAAAGTTCCCTCTCAGTAGCTTCTGCTCTGTCCTCTAAGGTTCTGCAGACTGTAGATTTGATTCTTTTTTTTTTTTTTTTCAACTCAAAATGTTTTCCAATTTCCCTCATGGTTTTGCTTATTGGCCATTGTTAAGTCGGGAGAGTGTTGACTTCTAAACCCATATGGCTTGTTCAAGTCTGTTTTTGCTACTTATTTTTAATGTCATTTCATCAAAGTTCAAGATCATTTTGTGTGTCATTTCAATCTTCTTAGAAGTTCTGCGGTCCAGTATAGGAGCTAGCATATGGTGTACCCCAGTCTGCTTAAGAATGCATCTCCTGTCGTCTTGGGGTGGAGAGTTCTGTACAGATGTCTGTCAGGGATAGTGGTTCCGAGTGTTCTCTGTGTCTCCTAGCTCCTTACTGATCCTCTGCTTAGGCCGTTTTATACATAATGTATAGGGACATATGTAAGTACTTAAATAATAATATTATTATTTTGAGCTATCCTCTGATTTATTGAAAACATTCCAGAACAGATTCAGATGGTGCCACATGGCATTCTGAAATTCTTCCCAACTGTAGGCAGAGTGCAGGTGGGAGAGGCTGTGGCAATCCAGAAGCTTCAAGCATTTCCTTAGTGTCAGGGTCTACCTCAGTGATCTCCTGACCTGGGGATGAGACCTTAGGAACACACTTATCCTTTCTCCCCTCTCTCCCTCCTGCAACTTGATTGAGCCAGGGCTCCCAGGACCTATCCGAATCCGCCTCATCAGCTACGTGACATTGCCTGCTAGCTTGTCATAGAACTTCATGCCAGGGAGCATGGCTATCTCCACGTACACGTGATTGTTGCTGTGGAAGTCCTAAACCAGGTGCATGCATTACTTCTTGATGATGGTCCAGGCTGCCTTCTGCACAGTGGCTGGCTGGGGTAGCTTCACAGCCTTGGTGTGCATGTGGCCCATGTCGGCGAATCCGGGTGAAGGAGAAACATAGCCATTATTATCATGTTGCCTCTTTTCTTTTCAATTTTGTCAGCTATTGCTTCTTACATTTTAGGCTCTCTTGTTAGGTTCATATATGTTTATAGTTGCTTATTTTCTTGCTGCATCAGACCTGATATTCTTATTGAAAAGGTCCTCTTTGTGCCTAGAGAGTGCCTGTCTTAGTCTGTGAATGGTACTGCCACCGTTGGCAACTGTAACCTAACACACAAGTGCAGCCATGATCCTCAGCACTAACGGCTCCACAGCTTTCTGAATCAGTCATTTCAAGTTCTGCATAGGAAAGCATTCAGAAGATACTCTGATAAGCTCACACTCCCGAGGAGAGCCTCTCTCTTACGTGTTTCCCCTCAGTGCTTGCGGTATTTGAGGTGTTTTTAGGCTTCCGTTCTCCTAACCTAGCTCTGTTGGTTCAAAATGAAGTATTTGGGAGAATCTTTGATAAAATGAGAGCTCTTACACGGATTTGAATATATCCAACTTTTTTTTTAATCCAATAAGTAATTTTCAGGAAAAATAACCTAGTACTCAAGCATATGTCGGCTCCAACTGAACATACAGTTTTCATTCTACACCATAAAAATTAATCTAGCCATATACCATGGCATATATATTCTCCTCTGGTTTCCTGGTGTTTTGAACCTGTCCAGCCCAGGGTCCTGGATCTTATCAGTGAAGTCTTGGAGTAGTTCATGGCATGCAGATAGATATGCAAGCGGGTGGTCAGGCACCTAAAAGGCCATTGTCTGGGTTTCATGGCTCACAGTTAGACATGTAAGCGGGTGGTCAGGCACCTGAAGG